>NC_069504.1:669666574-669829074 GCF_027579735.1 Bombina bombina | reverse complement strand
CCCTGGCAGTATTTATGATTTCTTGGCCATTTTTCATAGAATATGAATGTTAACACAAAAACTTTTCTTTCACTCATGGTTAGACTTTGGCTAAAGCCATTTATTATCAATCAACTGTGTTTACTCTTTTTAAATCATAATGAAAACAGAAACTACCCAAATGACCCTGATCAAAAGTTTACCTATCCTGGTGATTTTGGCCTGTTAACATGCACACAAGTTGACACAAAGGGGTTTGAATAGTAAATAGTAAAGGTAACCATCCTCACCTGTGATCTGTTTGCTTGTAATTAGTGTGTGTGTGTAAAAGGTCAATGAGTTTCTGGACTCCTGATAGACCCTTGCATCTTTCATTTAGTGCTGCACTGACGTTTCTGGATTCTGAGTCATGGGTAAAGAAAAAAAAATTGTCAAAGGATCTGTGGGAAAAAGGTAGTTGAACTGTATAAAACAGGAAAGGGATATAAAAAGATATCCAAGGAATTGAGAATGCAAATCAGCAGTGTTCAAACTCTAATCAAGAAGTTGAAAATGAGGCGTTCAGTTTGATAACATACTGCATTCATCTTGCCATCAATTCTGACCAAATTTCCTGTGCCTTTGTCGCTCACACATCCCCAAAACATCAGCGATCCACCTCCGTGTTTCACAGTAGGAATGGTGTACCTTTCATCATAGGCCTTGTTGACTCCTCTCCAAATGTAGCGTTTATGGTTATGGCCAAAAAGCTCAATTTTGGTCTCATCACTCCAAATGACTTTGTGCCAGAAGGTTTGAGGCTTGTCTCTGTGCTGTTTGGTGTATTGTAAGTGGGATACTTTGTGGCATTTGCGTAGTAATGGCTTTCTTTTGGCGACTCGACCATGCAGCCCATCTTTCTTCAAGTGCCTCCTTATTGTGCATCTTGAAACAGCCACATCACATGTCCTGTATTTAACCTGAAATTATTTGTGGGTTTGTCTTTGCATCCCAAACAATTTTCCTGGCAGTTGTGGCTGAAATTTTAGTTGGTCTACCTGACCGTGGTTTGGTTTCAACAGAACCCCTCATTTTCCACTTCTTTATTAGAGTTTGAACACTGCTTCTCAATTCCTTGGATATCTTTTTATATCCATTTCCTGTTTTATACAGTTCAACTACCTTTTCCTGCAGATCCTTTGACAATTCTTTTGCTTTCCCCATGACTCAGAATCCAGAATCGTCAGTGCAGCACTGGATGAAAGATGCAAGGGTCTGTCAGGAGTCCAGAAACTAATTGACCTTTTATACACACACACTAATTACAAGAAAACAGATCACAGGTGAGGATGGTTACCTTTAATAGCCATTCAAACCCCTTTGTGTCAACTTGTGTGCATGTTATCAGGCCAAAATCACCAGGGTATGTAAACTTTTGATAAGGGTCATTTGGGTAGTTTCTGTTGTCATTATGATTTAAAAAGATTAAACACAGTTGATTGATAATAAATGGCTTCAGCCAAACACTAACCATGAGTGTAAGAAACATTTTTGTGTTATCATTCGTATTCTCTGAAAAATGGCCTAGAAATCATAAATTCTGCCAGGGTATATAAACGTATGAGCACAACTGTATATATGTACTTTAGTGATGTCGCGAAGCGCCATTGACTTCAATAGGCAGGCGAACTTTAAAACCCACAGGGACACTTTCTGGCCACAATAGTGATGGAAAAGTTGTTTCAAGGGGACTAACACCTGCACTGTGGCATGCCATGGCAAAATTCCCACGGAAAATTACATAGTTGATGCAGAGTCTGGTTTTAAGCCACAAAGGGCCTAAATCACCTAACATTCCTAAATTGTTTGTAATAACGTGCTTTAAAAAATCAGGTATGATGTTGTATCGATCAGGTAGTGTAAGGGTTACGCCCGCTTCACAGTGACAGACCAAACTCCCCATGTAACGCACCGCAAACAACCGCAAACAGTCCATTTGCACAACCACGAGATAGATAGATTTGATAGATAGATAGATACATAGATTACATAGATCAATAGATGCAATATACATTTGATAGATACGAATTACATAGATCAATAAATGCAATATACATTTGATAGATACGAATTACATAGATCAAAAGATGCAATATACATTTGATAGATACGAATTACATAGATCAATAGATGCAATATACATTTGATAGATACGAATTACATAGATCAATAGATGCAATATACATTTGATAGATACGAATTACATAGATCAATAGATGCAATATAGATTTAATAGATACGATTTACATAGATCAATAGATGCAATATACATTTGATATATACAAATTACATAGATCAATAGATTCAATATACATTTGATAGATACAAATTACTTAGATCAATAGATGCAATATACATTTGATAGATACGAATTACGTTGATCAATAGATGCAATATACATTTGATAGATACAAATTACATAGCTCAAAAGATGCAATATACATTTGATAGATACAAATTACATAGATTGATAGATGCAATATACATTTGATAGATATGAATTACATAGATCAATAGATGCAATATACATTTGATAGATACGAATTACATAGATCAATAGATGCAATATACATTTGATAGATACGATTTACATAGATCAATAGATGCAATATACATTTGATAGATACAAATTACATAGATCAATAGATGCAATATATATTTGATAGATACGATTGATAGTTAGATAGATTCGATAGATAAATAGATAGATTTGATAGATATATAATTTCCCTGACAGAGAATTACAATAAGACGTGCGGTCTGGGACCCATGGTAAGGTTCCCAGAGGCAGTTGCACCGCCAGGGGACGTGTATATGGCATGGATTTTCAGAACCGGGAGATGGAAAAAGATGCTTGGTCGGTCCTCCTGCTTCAAATTTGGGGCACTGCACGTGCAATCTATTGTGCCACCAGATATGAGTGGTGTGTTAAGTAGTACTATTCTTAGCAGTTTAATACCTGTTACTCCCCTAATCGGGGGAGGTGTATATGGCATGGATTTTAGGAACCGGGAGATGGAAAAAGATGCTTGGTCGGTCTTCCTACTTCAAATTTGGCCGAAACACAAGTGGCTGTCACAAAACAGTCCGGCCACGAGATAGATAGATTTGATAGATAGATAGATAGATAGATAGATACATAGATTGCATAGATCAATAGATGCAATATACATTGGATAGATACAAATTACATAGATCAATAGATGCAATATACATTTTATAGATACGAATTACATAGATCAAAAGATGCAATATACATTTGATAGATACGAATTACATAGATCAATAGATGCAATATACTTTTGATAGCTACGAATTACATAGATCAAAAGATGCAATATACATTTGATAGATACGAATTACATAGATCGATAGATGCAATATACATTTGATAGATATGAATTACATAGATCAATAGATGCAATATACATTTGATAGATACAAATTACATAGATCAATAGATGCAATATACATTTGATAGATACGAATTACATAGATCAATAGATGCAATATACATTTGATAGATACGATTGATAGTTAGATAGATTTGATAGATAAATAGATAGATTTGATAGATATATAATTTCCCAGACAGAGAATTACAAAGACGTGCGGCTGCGACCCATGGTAAGGTTACTTCCTTTTGCACAATCGCGTACAGGTTGGGGTCCGGGATTACCTTTTGTGCAAAGAAATTGTGGCCGGGTACCTTCCACTGCGGTGTCCCCTATCAGGGGACGTGTATATGGCATCGATTTTAGGAACCCAGAGATAATTTTTAGGAACCGGGAGAGGGAAAAAGATGCTTGGACACAGGTCGTTCTCCTTCAGCCTTTTTATAAGAGGGTCCCCGACCTTCAACAGGCAAGACAGCATGAAAGACCCCATATGCCATGACTTCCTTTTGCACAATCGAGTCCAGGTATGGCATCGATTTTAGGATCCCGGAGATATTTTTTAGGAACCGGGAGATGGAAAAAGATGCTTGGACACCCAGTACAGGTCGTTCTCCTTCAGCCTTTTTATACGAGGGTCCCTGACCCTCAACAGGCACGACAGCATGAAAGACCCCATATGCCATGACTTCCTTTTGCACAATCGAGTACAGGTATGGCATCGTTTTTAGGAACCCGTAAATAATTTTTAGGAACCGGGAGATGGAAAAAGATGCTTGGTCGGTCCTTGGGGCACTGCGCGTGCAATCTACTGTGCCACCAGATATGAGTGGTGTGTTAAGTAGTACTATTCTTAGCAGTTTAATCCCTGTTATGTGCCTTTTTTTGGTTTGGGTTTTGAAGCCACAGTGCAGCACTAGAGGCCAGAAAAATTAGGCATGTACACATGCCTGAAAAATTAGGTATTGTTGCTGTAGCAGCGGCCAGAAAAATTGATGTTTGTTTGACAGTTAGAAAGTGCCCTAAAACATTGCGGCTTGAAGTCACGCAATTCATCCGGCATTCGAAGATAAAATACAGCAGCGTGTGTACCATTTTTAGCCCAAGGCAGCTCATCTCATCAGACCTTTTTTACTCGAATGTATCGCCGAATGTCAGTCCCTTCGGAATCCATCCCTCATTCATTTTAATAAAGGTGAGATAATCAAGACTTTTTTGACCTAGGCGACTTCTCAGTGACAATACCTCCTGCTGCACTGAAGGTCCTTTCTGACAGGACACTTGAAGCGGGGCAGGCCAGAAGTTCGATTGCAAATTGGGATAGCTCAGGCCACAGGTCAAGCCTGCACACCCAGTAGTCAAGGGGTCCATCGCTCCTCAGAGTGTCGAGATCCGCAGTTAATGCGAGGTAGTCTGCTACCTGTCGGTTGAGTCGTTCTCTGAGGCTGGATCCCAAAGGGCTGTGGCGATGCATAGGAGTTAAAAAGGTCCGCATGTCCTCCATCAACAACACGTCTGGAAAGCATCCTGTCCTTGCCGGCGTGGTCGTGGGAGGAGGAGGATTACTTTCATCTCTTCCCCTGTTAGATTCCCGTTGTGCTGTGACATCACCCTTATACGCTGTGTAAAGCATACTTTTTAATTTATTTTTTAACTGCTCCATCCTTTCCGACTTGCGGGAATTCAGTAACATTTCAGTCACTTTATGCTTATACCAGGGGTCTAGTAGCGTGGACACCCAGTACAGTTCGTTCTCCTTCAGCTTTTTTATACGAGTGTCCCTCAACAGGCACGACAGCATGAAAGACCCCATTTGCACAAGGTTGGATGCCGAGCTACTCATGTCCCATTCCTCGTCCTCACTGATCTCACTGAAGGTATCTTCTTCCCCCAGCCACGTACAACACCACGGGTACCAGATAGGTGACAACAACGAGCACCCTGGGATGCCTGTTGTGCTTGGTCTTCCTCCTCCTCCTCAAAGCCACATTCCTCCTCTGACTCCTCTTCCTCACAATCCTCTTCCTGCGTTGCCGCTGATCCAGCAAGCGATGCTGATAAGGCTGTTTCTGGTGGTGATGGAGACCACAACTCTTCCTCTTCCTCTTCACGCTCATCTACGGCCTGATCCAGCACTCTTCGCAGGGCACGCTCCAGGAAGAAAACAAATGGTATGATGTCGCTGATGGTGCCTTCGGTGCGACTGACTAGGTTTTTCACCTCCTCAAAAGGACGCATGAGCCTACAGGCATTGCGCATGAGCGTCCAGTAACGTGGCAAAAAAATCCCCAGCTCCCCAGAGGCTGTCCTAGCACCCCGGTCATACAAATACTCGTTAAAAGCTTTTTCTTGTTGGAGCAGGCAGTCGAACATTAGAAGTGTTGAATTCCAACGTGTCAGGCTGTCGCAAATCAAGCGCCTCACTGGCAGGTTGTGTCGCCGCTGGATATCTGACAAGTGCGCCATGGCCTTGTAGGAACGCCTGAAATGGCCAGTGCCACACATCTTCCTGGCCTGCTTCAGGACGTCCTGTAAGCCTGGGTACTTATGCACAAAGCATTGTACAATCAGATTACACACATGTGCCATGCACAGCACATGTGTCAACTTGCCCAATTTCAATGCCGCCACCAAATTACTTCCATTGTCAGAAACAACTTTGCCAATCTCCAGTTGGTGCGGAGTCAGCCACTGATCCACCTGTGCGTTCAGGGTGGACAGGAGTGCTGGTGCGGTGTGACTCTCTGCTTTCAGGCAAGTCAACCCCAAGACAGCGTGACACTGCCGTATCCGGGATGTTGAATAGTACATGGGGAGCTGGGGGGTGCCGTTGATGTGGAGCAAGATGCAGCAGCAGAAGAGGACTCAGCCGAGGTAGAGGTTATGGAAGAGGATGGAGTAGGAGGAGTAGAGGAGGTAGCAGCAGGCCTGCCTGCAAGTCGTGGCGGTGTCACCAACTCCTCTGCAGAGCCACGCATTCCATGCTTGTCAGTCGTCAGCAGGTTTACCCAATGCGCAGTGTAGGTGATATACCTGCCCTGACCATGCTTTGCAGACCAGCTATCAGTGGTCAGATGGACCCTTGCCCCAACGCTGTGTGCCAGACATGCCATTACTTCCTTTCGCACAATCGAGTACAGGTTGGGGATTGCCTTTTGTGAAAAGAAATTTCGGCCGGGTACCTTCCACTGCGGTGTCCCAATAGATACAAATTTTTTGAACGCCTCAGACTCCACCAGCTTGTTTGGTAAAAGCTGGCGGGCTAAGAGTTCAGACAAGCCAGCTGTCAGACGCCGGGCAAGGGGGTGACTTTGGGAAATTGGCTTCTTACACTCAAACATGTCCTTGACAGACACCTGACTGTGGGCAGATGACCAGGAACTGCTACGTATGAGAGACTGAGTGTCGGATGGTTGAGAGGGGGCAAGGAGTACAGCAGTGGTTGACGTGGCTGAAGATGCTGGACAAGGAGGAGGATGGCGGCTTTGAGTTTGTGTGCTGCTTCTACTTATGTGTTCATCCCATCGGCGTTTGTGATGTGAGACCATGTGCCTTTGCAAAGCAGTTGTACCTAGGTGGGTGTTGGACTTCCCACGACTCAGTTTCTTTTGGCACAGGTTGCAAATGGCATCGCTGTTCTCAGAGGCAGACACACAAAAAAAAAGCCACACTGCTGAACTCTGCGATGACAGCATTCTGGTGGTGGCAACAGCATGCGTTGATTGGCGTGCTGTCTGGCTGACCCCGGGTGCCGATGCATGCTGTCTGACTGTGCCACTATCTCCTTGCGACGACCTCCCCCTGCTTCCAACTCGTCTCCTCCTCTCTGTCTCCACATCTGAACTTTCCCTCTCTTCTTCTTCTCTTCTAGCGGGCACCCACGTGACATCCACGGACGCATCATCATCAACCGCTTCACTTGTATCTGACAAATCAACAAAGGAAGCAGCAGCGGGTACAACATCACCATCATCATCACACCGTGCGTCCATGTCTGTAATGCTGCCTGACTGAGACATATCACTGTTATCTACATCCTCTGTCAATGATGGTTGTGCATCACTCATTTCTTCCAACTGATGTGTCAATAACTCCTCTGACAGATCAAGTGAAGCGGCTGTGGTGCTAGTGTTGGTGGTGGTGGCAGGCGGGCGAGTGGCACTGGTCACTTGAGAGGTGCCCGAAGCTAAGCTGGAGGTGGATGGTGCGTCAAGGTTCCGAGCGGAAGCTGTAGAAGATTGGGTGTCCTGAGTTAGCCAGTCAACTAGGTCCTCCTCAGAACTTTTTGCATTCATGGCACGTGGCCTCTGAACACTGTGCATTATTGTAGGGTCAAAGGGAATCACAGCACCACGACCATGACGGCACCTGCGGGGTGGCCTGCCTCTGCCTGTCATTTTTTGTTTAAATGTAGACTTACACTACTATTAAACAAAATATGAGTGGTGCCACTGGGCAAGTTGGCACAGTATACGTTGTGAGCCGGACACAAAAAAGCAGACTGATGTTTCACAATCCAAAAAGTTTTTTTTTTTAAATGTACACTTACACTACTATTAAACAAGATATGAGTGGGGGCACTGGGCAAGTGGGCACAGTATACGCTGTGAGCCTGACACAAAAAAGCAGACTGATGTTTCACAGTCAAAAATGTTTATTTTTTAAATATTTAAACTACTGTTACAACAAATATGAGTGGTGCCACTAACTTGGCAAGTGGGCCTGGCACACACGCTGGCAGACAAGCAACTGCAATAAGATTACACTAGCAGACTGATGTTTCACAGTCAAAAAAGTTTTTTTAAAAAATATTTACACTACTGTTACTACAAATATGAGTGGTGCCACTAACTTGGCAAGTGGGCCTGGCACACACGCTGGCAGGCAGGCAACTTCAATTAGATTACACTAGCAGACTGATGTTTCACAGTCAAAAAAGTTTTTTTTTAAATATTTACACTACTGTTACAACAAATATGAGTGGTGGCACTAACTTGGCAAGTGGGCCTGGCACACACGCTGGCAGGCAGGCTACTGCAATTAGATTACACTAGCAGACTGATGTTTCAAAGTCAAAAAAGTTTTTTTTTTTTAAATATTTACACTACTGTTGTAACAAATATGATTGGTGGCACTAGTTGGCAAGTGGGCCTGGCACACACGCTGGCAGGCAGGCAACTGCAATTAGATTACACTAGCTGACTGATGTTTCACAGTCAAAAAAGTTTTTTTTTAAAATATTTACACTACTGTTACAACAAATATGAGTGGTGGCACTAACTTGGCAAGTGGGCCTGGCACACACGCTGGCAGGCAGGCAACTTCAATTAGATTACACTAGCAGACTGATGTTTCACAGTCAAATAATTTTTTTAAAAAATATTTACACTACTGTTACAACAAATATGAGTGGTGGCACTAACTTGGCAAGTGGGCCTGGCACACACGCTGGGAGGCAGGCAACTTCAATTAGATTACACTAGCAGACTGATGTTTCACAGTCAAAAAAGTTTTTTTTTTAAATATTTACAATACTGTTATAACAAATATGATTGGTGGCACTAGTTGGCAATTGGGCCTGACACACACGCTGGCAGGCAGGCAACTGCAATTAGATTGCACTAGCAGACTGATTTTTCACAGTCAAAAAAGTTTTTTTAAAAATATTTACACTACTGTTACAACAAATATGAGTGGTGCCACTAACTTGGCAAGTGGGTCTGGCACACATGCTGGCAGGCAGGCAATTTCAATTAGATTACACTAGCAGACTGATGTTTCACAGTCAAATAATTTTTTAAAAAAATATTTACACTACTGTTACAACAAATATGATTTGTGGCAAGTGGGCCTGGCACACTCGCTGGCAGGCAACTAAAATTAAATAACACTAGCAGACTGATGTAAAAGTTTTTTTTTTTAAAAAGTTACACTAATGTTACAACAGATATGAGTGGTGGCACTGAGGAAGTAGGCACAGTATTTGCTGTGAGCCTGACACACAGTCTGGCACTAGTGGCAGGCTGGCCTGGCAACTAAAATTAAATAACACTAGCAGACTGATGTAAAAGTTTTTTTAAAAAAAATTTACACTAATGTTACAACAGATATGAGTGATGGCACTGAGGATGGAAGTAGGCACAGTATATGCTGTGAGCCTGACACACAGGCTGGCACTAGTGGCAGGCTGGCCTGGCAACTAAAATTAAATATCAAGAGAAAGGAGAATGGTTCAATGCAACAGAAAAAAGGTTACTGCTTCAACTTAGAGTAATGTCCAGATAAGAACTAACATATAAATGCCTTTATAATCCAAGTAGTAATTAATTAAGTTGCAGTAATATGCCTCCCTCTCTCTTGAGGCTAAAAGACCAAACAAGCGCTACCACTAGTAAACTTTGCTTCTGTGTAGTGCACTATTCATTGACTTTATTTAGCGTATCCCCAAATTACTGAATATGACCAAGTTACAAAGCAGCACTTATAGGAGTAACACAGACATGGCAAAATTAGGTAAGTTTAACGATCCTGGTTACCAGTCGAGTATCTATTGCCCATGTACACCATGCGTACCTCCGCTCCCTCCAGTGCCCCAGTACCTCTGACCTGAATCCTCCTTGGCCCTTCTGTACGCTGTTCCGGACCCCCGTCCGTCCACACCATGTGGATTCAGCGTCTTCCGTATCGCCCCACGTGTGGTGTGATGTCACTTCCTGGATTCTCCTGTCAGTTTACGGTACTCCGTAAGTGTACTGGGATTAGAGCCTGAGGGAGCGTGGACCAATCAGCGTATTTCTCTTGGTTCTTTGTTGTACAGCTCCCGTTGTCTGTGTGTGAAGAAGAAACGGTAGAAGGTATTTCAAAAATACTGTGCAGGTGCTTTGCAAATGCTGTTTTGTTATGGCCTCGGGGAACCATTGAAGTCTTTATCCAGAGAGAGGGTTATAGGCAGGTCCGGACTGCAGTGCAGCTTCAGTAGGATAACAGCAACTGACCTGGGCAAAAAATTGTAACTCAAAAAATAAACGAAATGTCAGTTGCTGTCATTAGAATAAAAAGTCTCTTTATTGAAAACGATTAAAACATGGAGGGTACATACCCTATTAGAGGAAAAAGTAGACTAACATGTTTCGGCTTGCGCCGTATTCATAGTCTTAAAACACCATACAAACACTCAAGTTTAAAAACCCACCTCTGGGATTTGATTGGTGGAAATCCTGAATATCAATTAGGGTATTAAAGGAACAATACATGACAAAATATGCTTATTGACAATGTGATAAATTGTATATACACTGTGTGCAGAATTATTAGGGAAATTAGTATTTTGACCACATCATCCTCTTTATGCATGTTGTCTTACTCCAAGCTGTATAGGCTCGAAAGCCAACTACCAATTAAGCATATTAGGTGATGTGCATCTCTGTAATGAGAAGGGGTGTGGTCTAATGACATCAACACCCTATATCAGGTGTGCATAATTATTAGGCAACTTCCTTTCCTTTGGCAAAATGGGTCAAAAGAAGGACTTGACAGGCTCAGAAAAGTCAAAAATAGTGAGATATCTTGCAGAGGGATGCAGCACTCTTAAAATTGCAAAGCTTCTGAAGCTTGATCATCGAACAATCAAGCGTTTCATTCAAAATAGTCAACAGGGTCGCAAGAAGAGTGTGGAAAAACCAAGGCGCAAAATAACTGCCCATGAACTGAGAAAAGTCAAGCGTGCAGCTGCCAAGATGCCACTTGCCACCAGTTTGGCCATATTTCAGAGCTGCAACATCACTGGAGTGCCCAAAAGCACAAGGTGTGCAATACTCAGAAACATGGCCAAGGTAAGAAAGGCTGAAAGACGACCACCACTGAACAAGACACACAAGCTGAAACGTCAAGACTGGGCCAAGAAATATCTCAAGACTGATTTTTCTAAGGTTTTATGGACTGATGAAATGAGAGTGAGTCTTGATGGGCCAGATGGATGGGCCCGTGGCTGGATTGGTAAAGGGCAGAGAGCTCCAGTCCGACTCAGACGCCAGAAAGGTGGAGGTGGAGTACTGGTTTGGGCTGGTATCATCAAAGATGAGCTTGTGGGGCCTTTTCGGGTTGAGGATGGAGTCAAGCTCAACTCCCAGTCCTACTGCCAGTTTCTGGAAGACACCTTCTTCAAGCAGTGGTCTGCATCCTTCAAGAAAAACATGATTTTTATGCAGGACAATGCTCCATCACACGCGTCCAAGTACTCCACAGCGTGGCTGGCAAGAAAGGGTATAAAAGAAGAAAATCTAATGACATGGCCTCCTTGTTCACCTGATCTGAACCCCATTGAGAACCTGTAGTCCATCATCAAATGTGAGATTTACAAGGAGGGAAAACAGTACACCTCTCTGAACAGTGTCTGGGAGGCTGTGGATGCTGCTGCACGCAATGTTGATGGTGAACATATCAAAACACTGACAGAATCCATGGATGGCAGGCTTTTGAGTGTCCTTGCAAAGAAAGGTGGCTATATTGGTCACTGATTTGTTTTTGTTTTGTTTTTGAATATCAGAAATGTATATTTGTGAATGTTGAGATGTTATATTGGTTTCACTGGTAAAAATAAATAATTGAAATGGGTATATATTTGTTTTTTGTTAAGTTGCCTAATAATTATGCACAGTAATAGTCACCTGCACACACAGATATCCCCCTAAAATAGCTATAACTAAAAACAAACTAAAAACTACTTCCAAAACTATTCAGCTTTGCTATTAATGAGTTTTTTGGGTTCATTGAGAACATGGTTGTTGTTCAATAATAAAATTAATCCTCAAAAATACAACTTGCCTAATAATTCTGCACTCCCTGTATTCATATTCACAGTGTATAGTGTGCACATTAACAGTATCATAGATCCAGTATATTCAAAATCACCTATTATTACTTTATTGTATTATTACTACACTAATAGGTCTGATCATTTGTTTATAATATATTTGTATTCAAGGCTTAGTCTTAGTTTGTTCAGTTTGACAACACATTAATTAAAGGATATTATAGAATATATACGAGAGCATATGAATTTCAGATGGCATCTATTGGTGGACAATTGGTTAAATGGATAGATAAGAGAAGAATAGAAGAAAAGATGCTCCTGGTTTCACAACAGTTCCCTCATAATAATGGTGAAACACTTTGTTCCGAATATACAGTATTTACAAATAAATAGACAATGTGGATATCCTAAACTGCCATAGATCCTAGATTATGTAGAGATATGCTTGATACAGAGTCATTTTATGTACAACGCAAGGACTCTATGATCATAAAAGGTTCGATTTTTGAAAGATTTATTTTTTAATTAATTGAGAACAAGGGACATAATATTTATTATTGCTGAATATAGTGTCTTATCATAAAATATAGGTACGAGAGCTTACTAAACCTAGACACTTATATTCATTCAAACAATAGCTCACAACCACTAGGAGATGGAGATACAGAGATGATAGTTATTCACTTAAGTTTTTATCTATTTATTTATTTTAGGCATGTAATGATGCATATCATTAAAGGACCCAGAGGGTGGGTGGGGGACAGGTTCAATTCCAGTGATTAATAAAGTAATATTCAGAGTTCAGACCAAAAGGAACCTTGGTCTGAAGTCTGAAAATCCAGTACATCTCCTGCCTGGATAAAATTTGGAACTTGTCCCCTCCCCTCCCCCGGGCCTGGACTTTCTCAATTATCATCCATCTGAGGCTTGCACAGTTTTTGTTATGTGTGTTAACAAAATGACTAACTATGGGGGTACTGCTTTTACCCACTCTAATGGTTGATAAATGCTCACATATTCGTGAGCGTACCTCCCTTGTTGTTAACCCTATGTATTGGAGATTGCAAACTGTACACCACAAGAGGTAAATACAATAGGTGGATCTACAATTCACACAGGTAGTCACTTCAAATGTTTCCCCTGTAGTACAGGATTGAAAGGATGAGCCTATGTGAACGTGTTCACAAGCTTTGCATTGGGGGTTCCCACATATGTATGTACCCCTATGCCTGAGCCAAGAAGATTGTGTAGCAGAAGCAGGTTTTCTAAGCTGTGAGGGAGATAAAATGCTCCCCACAGATTTGTTCCTTCTGTACAAAAACTAGACCATCATCAGCTGCAAGCAATTTGAAGTGCCCCCGGATTATATTGCAGATAGTGTGATATTGTTCTGAATAATCCGTAACAAACGTTAATTTTCGTTCAGAGTTACTGTTAGATTTTATACGATCTACCAAGAGGGAATCTCTGTTTATACTGTCTACTTCATTCCTGGCTTTCTTGAGAACTCTGGTGCTATAGCCCCTGTCCCTCAGTCTATCCTGCAACGCTTCAGCATGATGTTCATAGTCTTTTGTTCGCGTACAATTTCTTTTGAGGCAAATCAACTGTCCTTTTGCCACAGAGTATGGCACCTGTCGAGGATGGCAGCTCTTGGCATGTAAGATACTATTGCCTGAAATAGGCTTCCTGTACACTTCTGATGTAATCTCACCTGATTGCCAACCTTTTAGCTCCACATCCAGATAATGGATTTTCTGTTTGTGGGACAGCCCATAGCTGTCCCACATCTCTGCAGAGATGTGGGACAGCTATGGGCGCCAAGTTCGCCCCTACCTATGCCAACCTATACATGGGTTGGTGGGAGCGGTCCCACATCTATGCAGATAGTAACACCTTCCGGCCTGCGATCAAGGTGTATCATCGTTTCATAGACGATTTGCTGTTTGTTTGGGACAGTGAGAAATACTCAGTAGATGAATTTGTGAAATACCTGGGCCAGAACGATTTTAATCTGCGTTTCACTCATGAAACAAACAAACAGAAAATCCATTATCTGGATGTGGAGGTTGGCAATCAGGTGAGATTACATCAGAAGTGTACAGGAAGCCTATACAACAGATATGAGTGGTGGCACTGAGGATGGAAGTAGGCACAGTATATGCTGTGAGCCTGACACACAGGCTGGCACTAGTGGCAGGCTGGCCTGGCAACTAAAATTAAATAACACTAGCAGACTGATGTAAAAGTTGTTTTTTTTTTTAAATTACACTAATGTTACAACAGATATGAGTGGTGGCACTGAGGATGGAAGTAGGCACATTATATGCTGTGAGCCTGACACACAGACTGGCACTAGTGGCAGGCTGGCCTGGCAACTAAAATTAAATAACACTAGCAGACTGATGTAAAAAAAAAATTAAAAAAAGTTACACTAATGTTACAACAGATATGAGTGGTGGCACTGAGGAAGTAGGCACAGTATATGCTGTGAGCCTGACACACAGACTGGCACTAGTGGCAGGCTGGCCTGGCAACTAAAATTAAATAACACTAGCAGACTGATGTAAAAGTTTTTTTTTTTAAAATTTACACTAATGTTACAACAGATATGAGTTGTGGCAATGAGGATGGAAGTAGGCACAGTATATGCTGTGAGCCTGACACACAGGCTGGCACTAGTGGCAGGCTGGCCTGGCAAACTAAAATTAAATAACACTAGCAGACTGATGTAAAAGTTTTTTTTTAAAAAAAGTTACACTAATGTTACAACAGATATGAGTGGTGGCACTGAGGAAGTAGGCACAGTATATGCTGTGAGCCTGACACACAGGCTGGCACTAGTGGCAGGCTGGCCTGGCAACTAAAATTAAATAACACTAGCAGACTGATGTAAAAGTTTTTTTTTAAAAAATTTACACTAATGTTACAACAGATATGAGTTGTGGCAATGAGGATGGAAGTAGGCACAGTATATGCTGTGAGCCTGACACACAGGCTGGCACTAGTGGCAGGCTGGCCTGGCAACTAAAATTAAATAACACTAGCAGACTGATGTAAAAGTTTTTTTTAAAAAAAAGTTACACTAATGTTACAACAGATATGAGTGGTGGCACTGAGGAAGTAGGCACAGTATATGCTGTGAGCCTGACACGCAGGCTGGCACTAGTGGCAGGCTGGCCTGGCAACTAAAATTAAATAACACTAGCAGACTAATGTACAAGTTTTTTTTTAAAAAAGTTACACTAATGTTACAACAGATATGAGTGGTGGCACTGAGGAAGAAGGCACAGTATATGCTGTGAGCCTGACACACAGGCTGGCACTAGTGGCAGGCTGGCCTGGCAACTAAAATTAAATAACACTAGCAGACTGAAGTAAAAGTTTTCTTTTAAAAAATTTACACTAATGTTACAACAGATATGAGTGGTGGCACTGAGGATGTTAGTAGGCACAGTATATGCTGTGAGCCTGACACACAAGCTGGCACTAGTGGCAGGCTGGCCTGGCAACTAAAATGAAATAACAGTAGCAGACTGATGTAAAAGTTTTTTGTTTTTTTTTAAATTTACACTAATGTTACAACAGATATGAGTGGTGGCACTGAGGATGGAAGTAGGCACAGTATATGCTGTGAGCCTGACACACAGGCTGGCACTAGTGGCAGGCTGGCCTGGCAACTAAAATTAAATAACACTAGCAGACTGATGTAAAAGTTTTTTAAAAAAAATGTACACTAATGTTACACCAGATATGAGTGGTGGCACTGAGGATGGAAGTAGGCACAGTATATGCTGTGAGCCTGACACACAGGCTGGCAGTGGCAGGCTGGCCTGGCAACTGAAATTAGATTACACTAGCAGACTGATGTAAAAGTTTTTTTAAAAAAAAATTACACTAATGTTACACCAGATATGAGTGGTGGCACTGAGGAAGTAGGCACAGTATATGCTGTGAGCCTCACACACAGGCTGAGAGGCAGGCAACTGCAATTAGATTACAAAAAAAAAAAAACGACTGAAGTTCTAGCCCTAAAAAAGGCTTTTTGGGGTGCTGTCCTTACAGCAGAGATCAGATGAGTCCTTCAGGACTGTAGTGGACACTGAATACACTAGCCTAGCTATCAATTTCCCTAAAAAATCAGCAGCAGCAGCACTATCACTCCTCTCACTAAGAATGCAGGATCAGAATGAATCTAAAATGGCTGCTGCCCAGGAGCTGGGAGGGTCTGGGAGGGAGTGTCTGCTGCTGATTGGCTGATACAGGACTGTGAGATACAGGGTCAAAGTTTACTCAATGATGACGAATAGGGGGCGGATCAAACATTGCATATGTTCGCCCGCCGCGGCGAACGCGAACAAGCTAAGATCGCCGGGAACTGTTCTCTGGCGAACTGTTTGCGACATCAGTAATGTACTTTAATTACTTTACCTGAAAATTATACTGCAGTGCCTCGCCATTAACTCTTTCTTTTTAGTTTCTGAATTGTAAAGCTCTAACTCCCCCCACACAATTCCTTTAATGGCTGTATCTATGTTTATTGTTCTTTTGGTAAAATGCAAAAGTGAATAGGGATTATCTGTTTGAGCAAGCCTAGAAGCTGTGAATTCAGTTGAATACAATGCCTGTGTCTAAACACTAATAAGAGGGGTGGAGTTAGCTGCTCCAGGCAGTTTAGCTATGTAATTCATTCTGCTTATTTTTGAAAATAATTTTAAAATACTTGCCAGCTTTTTTATAAACAATTTTTTTATACAATCTATTTTACATTTATTAGCCCTTTTAGGATATGCACAGATCTCAACCTGTTTCATGGCACTTTAAACTACAAATTAAACTAACATAACTATTCTAATAAAAAAAAACTACCAATTAAAATATCTAACTACAAATTTAAAACACTACGAAAAAAAATATAAAATCTGAACAAAAATTTAAAAAAAACAAATCCTATGAAAAATGTAAAAAATCTAAGTTTTACCAAAAATAATAAACACTAAAATCACGAAAAATAAAAAACACTAAGATTACAAAAAAGGGGCATTTGTATGGGCATTTGTTTGGACATTTAGCTCTTTTGCATTGCCCTTAAAAGGGCATTTAGCTCTTTTTCAAGTGCCCATCCCTAATCTAAAAAAAAAAACACCCCAAAAAAACGAAAAAAAAAACTCTAGCACTAACCCCAGAAGATCTACTCATGGTTTCTGAAGTCCGGACATCCAGGCGGCGAGAAGTCTTCATTCAGGCAGCGAGATTTTCATCCAGGCGGCAAAGTCTTCATCCATCCCGGGGGCGTCTTCTAGATTCATCCCGGCGGTACAGAGCAGAGCCATCCTGGAAGCTAATCCCATCCTGCGCGGAGCGTCCTCTTGATATGGTTGCCGCCGTACACTGAAGTTGAATGCAAGGTAGCCGTTTCAAAATGGCATCCCTAGTATTCCTATTGGCCGATTTGATTCTTTAAATTCAAATCAGCCAATAGGATGAGAGCTTCTGAAATCATATTGGCTGTTCAAAACAGCCAATAGGATGAGAGCTACTGTTTAATATTTTTGGAAAACTTCGATTTTTTTTAATATTTTCGTAGGATTTGGGGTTTTTCTAGTTGTAATTTAGATTTTTTTAATTTTTTTCATAGTGTTAGGTTTTTTTAAATTTGTAATTTAGATATTTTAATTGGTAATATTTTTTATTTTATTAGAATAGTAAGGTTAGATTAATTTATAGTTTAATGTTAGGTTTATTTTTATTTATTTAAATAGAGTATTATTGTAATTTTAATTTAAAATTATGGGGGTGTTAGGTTTAGGGGTTAATAGTTTAATTTAGTGTTTTGCGATGTGAGGGGCTGGCGGTTTAGGGGTTAATAGGTTTATTTTGTGGCAGAGATGTGGGAGGCCAGAGACTTAGGGGTTAATAACTATATTTAGTGGCGGCGATGTCGGGGAGTGGCGGAATAGGGGTTAATAATTTTATTATAGTGGTGGCGATGTCGGGGAGCGGCAGAATAGGGTTTAATATATTTAAATAGTGTTGGCGATGTGGGTGGGCAGCAGATTAGGGGTTAATAGGTTTATTTAATAGCCGCAATGTGGGTGGGTGGCAGATTATGGGTTAATAAGTTTAATATAGTATTTGCGATACATGAGGGTGGCGGTTTAGGGGTTAATAGGTAGTTTATCTGTGTTAGTGTACTTTGTAACAGTTTAGTTATGAGTTTTGTTAAACATTTTTGTTACACAAAATCCATAACTACTGCTCTCAGATGGCGGTATGGATCGTGTCAGTATAGGCTGTAACGCAAGCTTTTTAGCCTCACCACACAACCTGTAATACCAGCGCTATGAAAATCCCACACAAAAACGTCATTTTTTTTAATAGCGGGATTGACTTTGCGTTACAGGCTACAATGCTTGCGGTTCAGCTATACCGACACAACTCCCAATAGTGCATTCCTGCTTTTACCTTGAAATAGCCACGCAAAACTCGCAATCTAGGTGACTGTGAGCTGTATATCTCGCTAAGGTGTGCAACCTACATTTCCGTATGTGATGACGAGATACATATTTAAATGATAGTGCTCAATGAAATGTACACTATAAAAATCGTATTAAATGTAAACAATAAAACCTGTAAGGTATACAGAAAATAAAAACAAAGTTAAAATTGTAAGCAACTTTATATTTCTCTTGTAAAAATGAGTGTTGTTTCAAGTTTCTCTGACTGAATAAATAAAGAAGAAATTCGCTTTTAAAGGATTGCAGTGTATTTTTGTTTATTTGCTACATGCTTTAAAACCCTGGCTTTTGCTCATGAACCAACCCCAAGGTGCACTAAACAAACTTTTTAAGTAATAATTTAAGTGTGAGCAATTAGATCTTAATTAAACCATGCAAAGATGGCAATAGGCCGATATTCACTGACACAGTGTGGAGCCCCCGCTATTATGCCCTTAGACAGAGCCAACACCACACAAGAGCTCTTTTGTCTGTCACATACCCAGGGAGGAACACACCCAGGCTTGTACCTAGAGACATAACCCTTACCTGCAATGACCATCATCTTCCTGCTGTCTGGGCCATGACAAACCACCTATGTTATGGTATATAGAGAAAGACATGCCACACCATTCTGACCCTAGACGACTAGTTGTCCAATACACTGATCCAGGGGGAGTGAAATTACTGTCCCTATTCTTACACATCTAGGTTTACTAACCCTGATCAAGTTTAAAATTTACAAGCAACCCTTAAGGTAGCCATGTACAGATTACTGTTCACCTGAGGAGTGGGAGGGAGAAGCTGCGAGAGACAAAGAAGAAGTTGCTCAGAACCACAGTGTCTTCATTTTTACAGTAAACTTAGTCCCAACCCTTAAATCTGTAGCACTGTTGCAACACCTCAGGTACTATCAGATCCTAAGAGCCTTAACGATAAGGTGTTTTGGGCAGGGAGGAGTTTTCTGATAGGTGCAATATTTTCATACAGCTAATATTAGAATACATGAGATTAGGGGTAACATTTAATTGATTTTCTGATTATTGTTGAAAAATATCTGCTATGTAATCAGGGGCATAACTAGATCTCACTGGGCCCCAAGGCAAAGGCTGTGATACGACTCCTCCTATTTCAACAGTGCCCTTTGTAGATTTGTGAAATCTGCAAAAGCTGAGCTGGCAGTCACATATAGGAGAAACAGTTGCTTTTTCTTTATGGCTGAGTATCCTTCCCTGGCTGCTCTGTGCCAGATGATGGACTTGTGCAGCCTTCCTATACAAATATAGTGGTAGGTTTGTCTGTACAGCAACACTGTGATGTCACCTTGGAAACCCTGCCACCATATTGTACAGGCTAATACATGCACTTTCCTTAAGCTCCGAGCTTTTACACAGGGGGCATACAAAGGGTCCAGGCAGGATGAAGTGGGAACCCAGACCATCCTGTAGTGATGTCACTTCTCGTTGCAGGGCAAGATGGGGCCCCAAGAGGTGTAGGCCCAGTCTCATTTGAGACCTATGAGACCCTTGCAGTTTAGCCCCTGTATGTAATGTTACCACCATGTTGCCCTATATTAAAGTTACAGTCTACTCCAGAATTTCTCTTGTTTAAAAAGATAGATAATCCCTTTATTACCCATTCCCCAGTTTTGCATAACCAACACGGTTATATTAATATACTTTTTACCTCTGTTATTACCTTGTATCTGAGCCTCTGCAGACTTCTCCCTTATTTCAGTTATTTTGACATACTTGCATTTTAGCCAATCAGTGCCCTCTCATAAGTAACTCCATGGGCATGAGCACAATGTTATCTAATATGGTACACATGAACTAATGCCCTCTATCTGTGAAAAACTGTAAAATGCATTGAGATTAGAGACGGCCTTCAAGAATTTAGAAATTAGCATATGAGCCTACCTAGATTTAGCTTTCAACTAAGAATACCATGAGAACAAAGAAAATGTGTGATAAAGTGAATTGGAAAGTTGTTTAAAATTGCATGCCTTATCTGAATCATGAAAGTTTAATTTTGACTACACTGTCCCTTTAACAAAGCGCCATGTTTGTTAGTTATGGCTCTTTTAGAACACATTACTTGGTTTAGCTTTGATAAACTAATATGTTTATTGATAAGTAAATAAAATGAATGCTGAAGTAATCAGAAGCTAACTATAAATCACAATGACAGAACTGATAAAGAATCTTAGCCAGTTTCCTCCTAGACTGCAATTAGATCAATGAGACCAGCAGACACAATTGACAATTTGTTAATAGCGAGCAATCCTTATTTTTAGTTTATATTTTGAACAAGGAAAGCTGAATAAAATGGTCAAAGGATTACTGTAAATTAAATATTAATTTGAACTCCCTTCACCTAAATTATACTATACCATCTAAATAATTGTATATTCCTTATTGGCAGATGCCTGAATTGTTTGAGAAAGGACAAAGTAGAACGTATATTTATTCAAAAATACAAGTCAGTAAAAAGCTGTCATCAAACATAATATTAAACAACATTTTCCCCTGCAGAAAAAGGGAAGAAATTATAAGAAAGAAGCCAAATAGGCCACTTGTGCCTTTAACAGAAGAGAACATTCCTGAAGCATATCAGCCGGATCCTATCTATAAGGACAGTCCCATCCCAAAATACCAAGCAATTCTCTTCTAAACAAAGCATTTGTACAGCTTAGCCCAGAGGTATGTTTCAGGTCTGTATGGACATTATCAGTGGAGGTACAGCTGGATCCCGCTTAGGCACAGTGGGCTAGGGGTCCACATCACCTTAGAGAGACAAAATTAAGGGTCATTAGAATGGAATGGCTGCATCTTCACGGTCAAGGCCCATATAGGGTAAAGTATAGTTTGGTGTCAGCTGTAATAATGATTAATTTAAAAGAAAATTGCCTGGTACTTTAAAGCTGGATTATATTTTTGAATATGCTCAGACTGATATACTGCAGGAAAGCTCCCTTCTGTAAAACACACAGCTGGGCTAAAAGAGGATGCACCCTGGATGGGCACCATCCCATAGTGCAAGCTAAAGATCTTTGTACATTCTACTTCCTTGTTTACTTACTAACAAAATATCTCTGCAACAAAATATTTATCTCACGTCATGCATAGCTGAACCACGTAGCCTTCTGCTGTGATTTACTGTGAGTTTAGAAAAAGAAATGTCTTACATTTTTTATCACTTTTCTTTAAATGTATTTAATTGTAGTCTGTTTAACAGAATGTTTTTTATGATACGTTATGCCTCATTTTAATAAGATTGTTTGTTTCTTTAACTAATAAATTCTGAATCATGCATACTGCATAGAAATAGATTTAACATCTTTATTGCCCTCAGGCCAATTTCAAAACTACAAAATTGGAGGAAATAGGTGGGATAAAAAAATAAAGTTTGTTGTGGAAACAATCTCTCTTTGGTGGGGAATTTATACATAATTTGTCAACTAAAATTATGAAAATATATTAATTGTGGAAAATATTCTTAAGTAAAAAGCATAGAAAACCGACACCCTGAATGTAATATCTACTATTTGATAAAAATAAGAACTACTCTCATGTAAATGAACAAACTGCTGTAAAATTCTGTTTTCTATCATCTACCCATGGGGTAGACCTGCAACAGTTATTTCACTCAGAAGGTTATAGAAGTATATTTAAGTCCTTATAGACACAGACACACAGACACACTAACACAAACAGACAAACACACACACTAACACACACACCCACACTAACATACACCCACACTAACACACACACACTCACTAACACACACACTAACACACACACGCACACTACCACAAACACACACACACAAATATACACACACTAACACATAATTTGCAAATTTAGTTTGCGCTCGAGCGAACGCATTTACTTTTAACTTGTCACATGTACGCAAGTTAGAGTGGTTAGGATATTGGTTATCGTGACCCGCACTAACAAAAGCGTGCCACTTGTAATCTAGCCCACACTGTTTTAAAATAATATAAATGCCTTATAATAGATAAATGTCTCCCAAAAAATAAAAAGCTGATTTGCTACTCTAAAGTCCACTTTGTGGGTGCAATCTCTCATTTACTGTGTGTTTTCCATATGCAATAGGCAGTGTAGCATAAACAATATTCTTCATCTGTTTCCTAATAGAAGCTATCAACTTGATGTGAACACATTCCTGCTATGTGCCTTTAAATATTCAGGCTATGCCAAGGAATCATTCTACCTCCTGCTATGTATATCACATTTCATAAACCAGTTCTGGTGTCTCATAATCTCAGCCATATGAATAAATAAATTAGTATTTTAACCTTAAAGGGAAAACTCAAAAATGCCTACCATGTCAGTAAAAAAATATCTGAGTGACAACCATAGTTAGAGCATGTGATTTTATCACTATTTACCCTGCAAATGTATGTGTTTAACCTCTGCAAAATAACACTTGGCAGCCACTGGTCCCTAGAGGAAACTGCCGCTCATCCAATCAGCATTGGAAGTTGTACCGCTAGGGCGTTGGACTAGCGCTGCTGAATGGGACAACAGTCTTTTGTAACTCCTATTTCTTGCATCACTTTGCATCTATGTAAAGGATTTTTTGGGGTAAATGACTTGCCAAGTTACAATTTAACTGTAGTTTGAATATTGCATTTAAATTTGGTTTGAGGTGACAGTCAAGTTCAAGTAAAAATGTACAAATGACAGCTCTACAATATATCTACCCAAAAAAAACATAATTTATGTAAGAACTTACCTGATAAATTAATTTCTTTCATATTGGCAAGAGTCCATGAGCTAGTGATGTATGGGATATACAATCCTACCAGGAGGGGCAAAGTTTCCCAAACCTCAAAATGCCTATAAATACACCCATCACCAGTCCACAATTCAGTTTAACGAATAGCCAAGTAGTGGGGTGATAAAGAAAGGAGTAAAAAGCATAAAAAAAGGAATTTGGAAATAATTGTGCTTTATACAAAAAATCATAACCACCGTAAAAGGGTGGGTCTCATGGACTCTTGCCTTCTTACATAAATTATGTTTTCTTTCATGTAATTAGCAGAAGAGATGACCAAAAGGAACAACACTTTCCATGAAAGTAGTTTAATGTCAAAAGAATGCATAGGCTCAAACGAACCTTTGAAAAGATTCTTGGAGCTGTCGCTAGGCCAAATGGAAGAGCGACAAATTGGTAATGCTTGTCTAGAAAAGAGAATCTCAGAAACTGATAGTGGTCAGGATGAATCGGAATATGAAGATATGCATCCTGTAAGTCTATCATGGACATATAATGCCCTTGCTGAATAAAAGGCAGAATAGTCCTTATAGTCACCATTTTGAAAGCTGGCACTCTTACAAAATGATTCAAATTTTCAGATCCAGAACTGGCCTGAATTAATTTTCTTTCTTTGGGACAATGAATAGATTTGAATAAAACCCCAGACCCTGTACCTGAAATGGAACTGGTATGATTATCCCTGAAAGCTCCAGGTCTGAAACACACTTCAGAAAAGCCTGAGCCTTTGCTGGATTTGCTGGGATGTGTGAGAGAAAAAAAATCTTCTCACAGGAGGTTTTACTCTGAATCCTATTCGGTACCCTTGAGAGACAATACTCTGAGTCCATTGATTTTAGACAGAATCTGCCCAAATTTCTTGGAAGAATCTTAATCTGCCCCCTACCAGCTGAGCTGGAATGAGGGCCGCACCTTCATGCAGACTTGGGGGCTGGCTTTGGTTTCTTAAACGGTTTGGATTTACTCCAACTTGAAGAAGGTTTCCAATTGGAACCAGATCCTTTGGGGGAAGGTTTAGGTTTCTGTTCCTTATTTTGTTGAAAGGAACGAAAATGGTTAGAAGCTTTAGATTTATCCTTTTATCCTGAGGCAAAAAAACTCCCTTCCCCCAGTGACAGTTGAAATAATCGAATCCAACTGAAAACCAAATAAATTATTACCTTGGAAAGAAAGAGATAGTAATCTAGACTTAGATACCATGTCAGCATTCCAATATTTGAGCCACAAAACTCTTCTAGCTAAAATAGCTAAAGACATAGATTTAACATCAATTTTGATGATATAAAAAATGGCATCACAGATAAAATGATTAGCATGTTGAAGCAAGAGAACAATGCTAGACAAATCAGGATCCATTTCCTGTTGCGCTAAACTTTCCAACCAAAAGGTTGATGCAGCTGCAACATCAGCCATAGATGGCAGGCCTGAGAAGATAACCAGAATATAAATAAGCTTTCCTTAGATAAGATTCAAGTTTCCTATCTAAAGGGTCCTTAAATGAAGTACTATCTTCCATAGGAATAGTAGTACATTTGGCAAGAGTAGAAATAGCCACATTAACTTTAGGGATCTTTTCCCAAAACTCCAATCTAACTGCTGGCAAAGGATACAATTTTTTAAACCTTGAAGAAGGGATAAAAGAAGTACCAGGCCTATTCCATTCCTTAGAAATCATATCAGAAATAGCATCAGGAACTGGAATAACCTCTGGAGTAACCACAGGAGGTTTATAAACAGAATCTATTTGTTTACTAGTTTTAGTATCAAGAGGACTAGTTTCCTCAATATCCAATGTAATCAACACCTCTTTTAACAAGAAACGAATATACTCCATTTTAAATAAATAAGTAGATTTGTCAGTGTCAATATCTGAGGATGGATCTTCTGAATCAGATAGATCCTCATCAGAGGAGGATAATTCAGTATGTTGTTGGTTATTTGAATTTGAAATTTCATCAACTTTATGAGAAGTTTTAAAAGACCTTTTACATTTATTAGAAGGCAGGATAGCAGACAAAGCCTTCTGAATTGCATCAGCAATAAAATCTTTTATATTCACAGGGATATCATGTACATTAGATGTTGAAGGAACAACAGGCATTGTACTATTACTGATGGATACATTCTCTGCATGTAAAAGCTTACATACCACAGCTGGAGCGATAGTCTCCACAAATTTACAACAGATACACTTAGCTTTGGTAGAGCTGTTATCATGCAGCAGGGTTCCAATAGTGGTTTCTGAGACAGGATAAGATTGAAACATCTTGCAAATGTAAGAGAAAAAACAACATATAAAGCAAAATTATCAATTTCCTTATATGGCAGTTTCAGGAATGGGAAAAATGGAAACAGTATAGCCCTCTGACATAGAAAAAGGCAAGAGGCATATAGGAATGGGGTTTTAAATAATGAAATTATTTGGCGCCAAGTATGACGCACAATGCAAAAAGAAATTTTTGGGCGCTAACAACATCCGTAAATGACACCACTCGCATCATTGCAGACGCAACCTTGTGCAAGGAAACTCGGCGGCCGTCAACTAAGATGCCGGAAATGGCGAATTTGCGTCACCGGACGTACCTTCACGCACAAAAAATTCTTGCACCAAAAATGACACAATAAACATCTGCATTTTGCGACCTCGCGAGCCTAATTTTGCCTGAGAAAATTTTATGAAAAAGCAGTCAATTTGAAAAAAGACTAAATATGTTTTTTCACAAATATGAAACTGAAAGTCTGCAAAGGGAAATATACATAAACCTGACTCATGGCAAATATAAGTACAATACATATATTTAGAACTTTATATTAATACATAAAGTGCCAAACCATAGCTGAGAGCGTCTTAAGTAATGAAAACATACTTACCGAAAGACACCCATTCACATATAGCAGATAGCCAAACCAGTACTGAAACGGTTATCAGTAGAGGTAATGGAATATGAGAGTATATCGTCGATCTAAAATGGAAGGTAGGAGATGAATCTCTACGACCAATAACAGAGAACCTATGAAAAAGATTTCCTGCAAGGAAAACCATAGAATTCAATAGGTGATACTCCCTTCACATACCTCTGACATTCACTGTACTCTGAGAGAAATTGGGTTTCAAAATGTTAAGAAGCGCATATCAACATAGAAAATCAAGCACAAACTTACTTCACCACCTCCATAGGAGGCAAAGTTTGTAAAACTGAATTGTGGGTGTGGTGAGGGGTGTATTTATAGGCATTTTGAGGTTTGGGAAACTTTGCCCCTCCTGGTAGGAATGTATATCCCATACGTCACTAGTTAATGGACTCTTACCAATTACATGAAAGAAATACCTCTTCATAAACAAGAGCACGTAACAAAATACTAAAACACTGAAGAAATTATGTTCACCAAAATATCTTGTCACAAACCAATAGCATAGCTCCAAAGTGCACATAATACAAATAGGATGGCTTGGCTTCCCAGGTACTAGCCATAATAATTCCACAGCCAATCTAATATGATGATTGGAAATAACTTAATGATTTATCGCAGACCATGCAGGTAAGGGGGGCAGAGCCACAGATTATTTGTTCTTCCTTTGCCTAGTACAAATCCAGTAAAATAACAAATGTGCTTGTCTAGGTAAGTAAAATAATGCTATAATACTATTATTATTGTTATTATTCCTATTGTTTATTTATAAAACATCCACCAGAGTAAAGAAGGTCATACTGATAAAAACACACAATTACACAGACCAAAGTGATAAGATTTGGAAACATTTATTAGCCTAGATTCATTGATGATTAGGAGGTTGCCAAGGGACCTTGTTGTAATGGTGAGATCATGTTCAAAATTAATTGAGCATCTCTTCACCTATAGTTTCCAGTATATCGTTAGTGGGCATACCTGCCATTAACATCTATTATTGTATAAGATACACAGTACATGATATCTTGCACGAGTACCACTAGCAATGTAGAAACCATTAATTATGAACACTAGGAAACACTCTTGCGGTTGGAACTTTTACCTACACTTTGGCCAAGTTTATGGAATCCATAAAGAGTTTATTGGCTCTGCAAAGTACTTTATGTCGTGGTCGTGTCTCACCATTTTAAAGCTGAAGAGGTTGTCTCGGTTCTATATTTTTTTGTTTATCTCTAGATATCGTCAGGTTTTCTTTTTTGCATATGTAAAAAATTTGGGGGGTTGGTTGGATGGTGGGTTTTACTGTTGGGTGTGTCTTTGTATTTTTATTTCAGGGAAAATAGCTGATTTCTTTAGGGCAATGCCCTACAAAAGGCCCTGTAGAGGGTTCTTGGCAGTTTATTGTAGGCTAGGTTTTTTTTTTATTTTGGGGGGCTTTTTTATTTTTATAGGGCTATTAGATTAGGAGTAATTGTTTTTATTTTAGATAATTTATTTTGTTATTTTTCGTAATTTAGTGTTTGTTATTTTTTGTACTTTAGTATTTTTTTATTTTTAGTAATTTAGTATTTTTATTTTTTGTAATTGTAGATTTAATTTTTTTAAGTAGGGTTAGGTTTTTTTTTAATGTGTAATTTAATTATTTTAATTTGTAGTTATTTTAATTTTAGTATAATAGTTATGTTAGTTTAAATTATAGTTTAAATTTATTTATTTTTAATTTCCAGGTAAGTTTTTATTTATTTTAAGATAGGGATCTTGTAATTTTAATTTAAAGTTAGGGGGTTGTTAGGTTTAGGGGTTAATAGTTTAATTTAGTTTTTGGCAATGTGGGGGGCTGGCGGTTTGGGGGTTAATAGGTTTATTTAGGGGTAGTGATGTGAGAGGCCAGATGTTTAGTGGTTAATAACTTTATTTAGTGGCGGTGATGTCGGGGAGCGGCAAAATAGGGGTTAATATTTTTCTTATAGTGTGGGTGATGTTGGGGTGCAGGGGAATAGGGGTTAATAACTTTAGTATAGTGGCAGCAATATCGGGAGTGGCAGATTAGGGGTTAATAAATATATTTCGGTGGTGGCGATATCGGCAGCGGCAGATTAGGGATTAATAACATTATGTAGGTGTCGGAGATGTTGGGGGCAGCAGATTAGGGGGTTTAGATGTGGGGTTTATGTTAGGGTGTTAGGTTTAAACGTAACTTTTTTCCCCCCATAGACATCAATGGGGTTGCGTTATGGAGCTTTTCATTCCGCGATTGCAGGTGTTCTCCCTATTGATGTCTATTGGAAAAGCGTGCACGAGCACGTCAAAGCAGTGCTTGTATTTTGTGCGGTATGGAGCTCATCGCAAACCATATCGCACGCACAAGGCAGCTTTTCCAAAACTCGTAATGGCAGCGCTATGGAGGGTGAAATAACGCAACTTTTGTTGCGTTTGTTTCGCACCCTCTATATTGCAAAACTCTAGGTGAAACTAAGGCAGTGATGACGGGGCCGGGTACAATTTTTTGTGAATTCTGCAATTTATGAGTTGCAATATTGTTGAGTTTATGTCCCAAGCTGTTAGTTTCACAAATACATTTTATCGAATGTAGACCATTAAGTTATTGTATATATATCACCTGTTCTATAATACAGAATCAGTTCTAAGCTTATAGGCAACAAATTGCAAATGTCCCAGTTTCTTTAAAGGGTAGTCCATCCATTCTTATTTACATGGAAACTGGAAATAGCATATCCTTGAATGCAATAGTCCAATCCTTGTTGCTAAAGGTCATTCAGATGAATCCTGCATGAGACACAGGCTTGCTGTGGCATGGAGAACAGCAGCTGTGTTTGGCTGGAGTAAATCTAGTGATAGCAGATAGATTGCATCTTATAGAGCAGATGGCTCAGTTCTCTGGCCTCACAGATACGGGATATGTACAAGTAGTGGGAGAGTCAGTATGCCAACCCATTACTGTAACTGAACCCTAATAAATCAAACCAAACTGTCAAAATGAGTTTCAGCCTTGGATATTCAATAACACATTAACTCCTTGAGTGTCTATATGATATGGGCATTATATCCAGTGACAAAGACCTAGGAACAGGCTCTCTTTTCATGAGAGAGATGCAATGTTATACTGATATGTATCTAAGTAAAAGAAGAAGAAAACAATCTGGCCAAGGATATAACCAAAGAATCAATCAAATGACTTTTGAAGATGGATCACAAGATCAAAAGATGCTAGAAGAAATGTCAATAATTATCAATAATGGCTTGCACTGTAAACACATAGCCATGATTCTTATTTGTGACTACCCATCCTCTAGAGAGAACAAAAAACAACAGGGCTGATTACTAATTACAATGAATAGCCGATGCTCAACCTCTCCTATTTTCAACTTTGGCTGTCATAATTAGCTGTGGTGCTACTTTTAATAAAGAATTGTTATCTGTTGCAGAAATAATTAGATATGTTGCATGAGCCATCACCTATACAGTATAGTATGCTGTATTCACTTTTATAGTATCTTATAAATGTGGAAGTGAAAAGGGCAGTTGAGTCTAATATCTTATGTCAGGCAATTGTATTTAATATTTAAACATTTTAATATTTTTCTGATGTTTGATTTGGTCTAGAAACTTGACTTGTCCTGTAGGACAATCCCATAAGCATTGTTCCACCCTTATGCTTGTGCACAAGTTTTATATATATTGTTAACTTTTTATGAAACCAGGGACCATGCAAAAAAACATTAAAGGGACATTACACTGTAAAATTGTTTTTATATGAATGTATTTTCAATGACTTGTTATACCAGCTGCAGAGTATAACATTTATGAGAAATTGCATTTTTCGGTTTAGTTGTGTATATGAAGTAGCTGGTTTTGTGCTTTCAAACCACAGCCTATTACAATGGTTTGAGCTTCAGGTAATATCAGATCTTATTATGTTATCACTTTTATGTACAGACTTGCTTCCTTATCTAATATTTGTCTAGAAAACCAAAGCTCAATACTTAGAAAGAATGATAGAAAATTATAATTTTATTACTTAACTATCACGCCCCCCACTGAGAGTGTAATCTCTTCTGCTGGCTGTGTTTACTTAGGCTATTCAATAGAATATACTCCATTATAGAAACTTTCAGTATAGGTTGGGATACCACAGTCTAAATCAGCTATTTCAAATGCCAAAACAGGGGTAAAGGAGCTACAATTTAAAACACTTCAGCAGGTAAAATAAATCATTGGGAACAATTTAAAGGGGAGACAATATTTGGGTGAACTGTCCCTTTAATACTACCAAAGCAAAGACACTGAAAATAGTTTTCACTCTGGTTTCCGTAATGGATTGGAATAACATTAAGTTTTAATAATATTATATATTAATAAAAATACATAATTAATATAATGAATAATTATATTCCAAAATGATGGAATATAATTATGGCCAAAAATATGTGGACACCTGACCATCATTCCTATATCAGCTTGTTCGAAATCCCAATCCAAAACCATGGGCATAAATATGGAGTTTACTGATATAGCAGCTGACACTCTTCTAGGAAGGCTTTTCACAAGACTTTGGAGTGTGTCTGTGGGAATTTATGCCCATTCAGCCAAAAGAGCATTTGTGAGGTCAGGCACTGATGTTGGACGAGAAGGTCTGTCTTGCAATCAGCGTTACAATTCATCCCATATGTATTTAATGGGGTTGAGGTCTGGGCTCTGTGCAGGCCACTCAAGTTTCTCCACACAAAACTTACCAAACCATGTCTTCATAGACCTTGTTTTGTGCACTGGAGCACAATCATGCCAGAATAGGAAAGGGCCTTCCCCAAACTGTTGCCACAAAGTTGTTAGCACATAGTTGTCTAAAATGACTTTTTTCCTGTAGCATTAAGGTGATCCTTCACTGGAACTAAGGAGCCTACTCCAAGCCCTCAAAAACAGCTCCAGACCATTATCCCTCCTCAAACAAACTTTACAGTAGGAACTATGCATTCCAGAAGATAGTGTTCTCCTGGCATTTACCACACCCAGATTCTTCAATCAGACTACCAGACAGTAAAATGTGATTTAGCAAACTGAAGATTACATTTCCACTGCTATATAGTCCAGTAATGGTCTGCTTTACACCATGCCAGCTGTTTATATGAGGCTTTTCTACAGTTGTTGGGCCATGGAAACCCCCTTTCATGAAGCTCCAGACTCAACGTTCTTGTGCTGATGTTACTTCCAGGGGCAGTTTGGATTCTTACTTGCTACTTATTCTACCACTTCATGACTGAACTGGTGTTGCTCCTAGAGGCTTCCACTTCTTAATAATTGCACTTACAGTTGATGGGGAAGCTTTAGTAGGGCAGATATTTCACAAACTGACTTGTGGCAAAGGTGGCATTCTATATATATATATATATATTTGAGTGTTGGGAAAAAGTCTGATTGGAATATAGTTTGAAATGCAATGTTTTGGACCTTACCTAAATTTAACCAAACCTAAAATGCTGAAGTATAAAAAGTAAAAGTAAAATGAAATACAGAAAAGTATGGTTCCCAGTCACACTGGACAGAGGACTCTGGAGACTGCATAAATCACCTTAGATGATGACAGCATATTGATAAAGGTGGCATCTGCCGTCCCTCAACTTCAAATTACCATTCTTTGCTTCTAGCAGTTTAGAAATTTGGCACAATGATTGCCTGGGAGAAGAAGAGTTAATAAGTGGAATTCTCGTTAGTAACTATTTTTTACCTTTGCTCTTCTATTCTTAATAAACTTTTAAAGCGATTGGAGTTCAGCTACAAGTTGACCCACTGACATCATGTAGCAATTCACATGATCAGAGATGCCGTATTTCACTAAACAGTGTGGTGTTTTGGGAACACAGAAAACTAACTACTGAAAGATGACATTAAAGAACTTTTGGTAAAGAGAACATTGATTCACAAATACGCCTACATAATTATATAGCATTGTTTTGAAGAGTAGTGTGTCAGATATATCATATTTTTATAGAAAGATCACTTAGTATAGTTATTGGACATATGATGAAGACAAATATAGTCTTATGCGATTCTGATTTCTGTGATATAAATAGTACAACATTCTATCAAGTGTTTTAGCTGTTTAAGCGCAAATTAAATTAAGTAGAACTTAAAGTTGCAGTACCACCAATTTCTAGCCAAAAAGTTGAGCAGCCAATCATTTTAATTCCTATCTATATTCCTTTGCTACTTTCTGGCTTCATAGTGAGGCTAACTCTTAAGGTGTGCTATCCCTAAGCATTCTTTAAAGTAACATTCTGCTGTTTGCTTGACAGATCTCAATTGTCTAGCTGCTCAAGATGGTGTCTAGTAAGTTGCAAGGAGAATTAGCAGGAAGGTACATATAGGTGGCCAATTCTAGTTTTCCCGTTTACACAACATGTTGCTATTATTACAGTTTTATAATGAATGTTTGTAAATCCTGTAATGTACTCAGGTTTTCTTACACACAGTGATTTTCTCTTGGTCATAACCTGGACTCAAGTCACATTGATTTACTAGCTCAGAGCTTTCAGAGACTCTATTAAATACAGTAATTGTTCATTAAAATATCATTTATGTCCCCAAATCCCACTGACTTTGATCCCTGTAGGATGATGTAATTACAAAACCGTTTAAATAAGAAGTTAAAACGCAAAGGAAAAAAACAGGACAGAGTGGCATTGACATTGCATTGAAACAAAAGAGTGTGTCGGAAATTCTAAGCAAGCTGCGGCCTTCATAGTGTTCTGAAGGCCTAATCTGCCATATGGCTCCCAGTGCAGATGATTTATTAGGTGAAGAAAACAGGCTGATAAATTTCACTGCTAGTCCCAGCATAGACTGGGGGTGTCAACAGACAGGTCTAATGGAAAGTGCCTGCACCACAGAAGAGAGGATTATTTATGACTGTCTGTAATGTCACTGGGGGAAATTTATCATCTTCTGTTCTTCTGTGGTGGATGTATTTGGATCTGAGCGATGAGGGGGGGGGCTATAGACAAAGCCTGCTTGTTACCCTGTAAAAAATTTAACAGAGGTGACATGGAAATGCAAATGGTTACAGGAATTGCAAGAGTTAACCCTTCTCCTGCAAAACACTAACGTCTAGTGGGAAATTCATAATTATTCTGAGTACCTAAATGTACTGATCAGCAGAACATTAGCTCCCATACTAGTGCATAGATTATTAGCTTCCATTTCTACGGTATTCTGGTGCATTAGAAGTGATGAACTTTGAATTAAACTGTCATGATACATGAGAGCAAGACACTTTTAAATCCACTTCTATTATTACATTTACTTTGTTCTCTTGGTGTCCTTTGTTGAAAGCATATGTACGTAGTCTCAGCAGAAGCAGTGCGTTACTGGGAGCTAGCTGGTGATTGGGAGCTACATACACTGATCTCTAGTCTTTCACCAGATGTGTTTAGCTATCTCTCAGTGGTGCATTACTGTTCTGGAACTGACTTTAACTGTGTGTTTAAATCATTTGCAGGAGTTAAACACATACCTATATGCAAGCAACAGTGCAATAATAAAATGCTCTAACATGTTAGAGAATTTTCTTTTTGCACTTTTATGTCCTTTTAACCGACAACTGCAATTAACATTATCATATAATTTCCCATAATGTTATAATTAATATTTTACAACTTTTATCTTTTTATTGTTAAAAAAAACGATCTGCCTAGATCTGCCTAGAGTTAGGATACTGCTTAGCATTGTGACTCCATCATATATGAAACTGTCTAAACCACTAATCCTTTATGTCACCTGTAATATTTCTGACACATGTTATCACTATGGGGATAGATGAACTGTAAACCACCAATCACACAGATAGAGTGGAATTATAGTATCTAAATGCCTACTGTTCAGACCTTGGGTTTGCTAAGATATCTAATAAAAGCATTATTTTAAATTTTTCAGCATTGCCTAATTTGGCTACCAGGACACCAGGGGCGAGATTACATATACGGCGTAAGTTTCAGTGCAACTGCTGAAACCCATGCCGTCCGTAAGTTCACTTTGCACATCGGGTGAAACACATATACGGTGCAAGCAGATTAGATACTGCCATAAGTCGGATAAACCGGCGACGCTCAGTAATGTGCAGAAATAGAGATTTCTGGAGTCACCAGTGACTTGCGGCAGTTTTTGATCTGCCGGCACCTGAGTAAAAAACATAAACATAAGCAACTTTCTAATTTACTCCTATTATAAATTTTTCTACTTTATCTTACTATCTTTATTTAAAAAAGAAAGCATCTAAGCTTTTTTTTGGTTCAGACCTGGACAGCACTTTTTTATTGGTGGATGAATTTATGCACCAATCAGCAAGGACAACCCAGGTTGTTCACAAAAAATGGGCCGGCATCTAAACTTACATTCTTGTATTTCAAATAAAGATACCAAGAGAATGAAGAAAATTTAATAATAGGAGTAAAAAATTGGGTTTAGTGTCCCTTTAATAGCTTAATTAGATAGTTTGTATTGTGGGGGATTGGCGGTTTAGGGGTTAATAGTGTTAATAGGTAGTTTGCGATGTGGGGGGTGAATTAGGGGTTAATAAATTTATTAGGTACTTTGCGATGTGGGAGTTGGCCGATTAGGGGTTAATAGTATAATTAGATACTTTGTGTTGTGGGTGGGTGGTGGATTAGGGGTTAATAAATTTTATTAGTTATTGAGGTGGGGGGATGGCGATTAAGAGGTAGATATTGTGCTTGCGTTAGGTGTTTGTTAAGACCTCCAGGGAGTTATGGTGCTCAAAAACTCAGCGCAAGGCTTGCTGCTCCTGCCTATGTGTGGCGAGGTGAAAATGGAGTCAAATTTCTCCATTTTCGCTGAATATGTGATACCGACTTGCAAACTTTTATAGCTGGTTAAAGTTGAATCATCTATTAAAAATAAAACCAGTCACACAACATACCACTTTGACATCACTGTTACACTTACCCCCCCATGCTTGTGTTCATGTCATTGAGACTTGGCTTAAAGGCGGCACCATAAATATAGCTCGGAGGGGGGGATAGAAAAATATCTGTTCCGCCCCTGAGGATCGACCGTTAAAAAAATCACAGGGAAATATAGGTGAATAGATGTTCAGTGAATGAATTTTGAACATGATCTCAACTTTATAATCAGGCTCCTCAGCAACCTCACCAGCACCTATGAGTCTAGGCCAAAATCTTCATGTACAAATTCAAATTTTAAAATGAGGACTGTGTAAGTCTCAACTTTGTATCATTACTTAGAAAGTTGTAAAGATATGCTCATCTGTGATTAAATTGACCTATTAACCGAAAAATTTTTTTCTTATGAGCATTTAAGCTAGCTATTTGTCTGTGACTGTGTAAGTAGTATTAGGATTTATTGTGTATATGAAAACAAGAAACTGTTGCCGGACTATGTTTGACATTTAATATTCACACATCTATCATCACACTATCTTCATGTCTCAGACAGGTCATAAAACCTGTTTTCCTGCAAAATCACTCAGTATACAGTATTTCCACAGCTAAGTGATATGAATCTTTATTTTCCTTTTGTTCAATCTTTCATCTCAAAAGTAGATGTTTATTACATTCTTTGTTTGAGAATGCATAAAATGTATTGCGCAAAATTTTGTTCTGTTTTAAAATTACAGACACCATAGATAGCATTGCATTGACTCATCTGTACAGTACATTTTAAATGATCAAAAATTATTTGTACATTTGCATTTAAACATGTACTATTCAAATATAAACAACACTAGTCCTAAAGCCCGTGTACACGGGCCATTTTTTGCAGTACAGCGGTCCCTCCCCTTGCTCTCTCCTCCCTCTCTTTTGCTCTCTCTCTCGCCCCTCTCTTTTGCTCTCTCTCCTCCCTATCTTTTGATCTCTTTCCCCCCCTTTCTTTTGCTCTCTCTTCCCCCTCTCTTTTGCTCTCTCTCTCCCCCTTATCTTTTGCTCTCTCTCTCCCCCCCTCACTTTTGCTCTCTCTCCCCCTTTTTTGCTGTCTCTCTCCCTCTCTTTTGCTCTCTCTCTCCCCTCTTTTGCTGTCTCTCTCCCTCTCTTTTGCTCTCTCTCTCTCTTCCACCCTCTCGTTTGCTCTCTCTCCTCTCGTTTGCTCTCTCTCCTCTCGTTTGCTCTCTCTCCTCTCTTTTGCTGTCTCTCTCCCTCTCTTTTGCTCTCTCTCCCCCTCTCTTTTGCGCTCTCTCCCCCTCTCTTTTGCGCTCTCTCCGCCTCTCTTTTGCGCTCTTTTCCCCCTCTCTTTTGCGCTCTCTCCCCCCTCTCTTTTGTGCTCTCTCCCCCCTCTCTTTTGTGCTCTCTCCCCCCCTCTCTTTTGCACTCTCTCCCCCTCTCTTTTGCGCTCTCCCCCCCTCTCTTTTGCGCTCTCTCCCCTCTCTTTTGTGCTCTCTCCCCCTCTTTTTTGCGCTCTCTCCCCCTCTCTTTTGCACTCTCTCCCCCTCTCTTTTGTGCTCTCTCCCCCCTCTCTTTTGCGCTCTCTCCCCCCTCTCTTTTGCGCTCTCTCCCCCTCTCTTTTGCGCTCTCTCCTCCTCTCTTTTGCGCACTCTCCCCCTCTCTTTTGCATTCTCTCCCCCCTCTCTTTTGCGTTCTCTCCCCCCTCTCTTTTGCGCTCTCTCCCCCTCTCTTTTGCGTTCTCTCCCCCCTCTCTTTTGCGCTCTCTCCCCCTCTCTTTTGCGCACTCTCCCCCCTCTCTTTTGCGTTCTCTCCCCCCTCTCTTTTGTGCACTTTCCCCCCTCTCTTTTGCGCTCTCTCCCCCCTCTCTTTTGCGCTCTATCCCCCGCCTCTTTTGCGCTCTCTCCCCACTCTCTTTTGCACTCTCTCCCACCTCTCTTTTGCTGTCTCTCTCCCCCCTCTCTTTTGCTGTCTCTCTCCTCCCTCTCTTTTGCTGTCTCTCTCCCCTATCTCTTTTGCTGTCTCTCTCCCTCCTCTCTTTTGCTGTCTCTCTCCCTCCTCTCTTTTGTTTTCTCTCTCCCTCCTCCCTTTTGCTGTCTCTCTCCCCCCTCTCTTTTGCTGTCTCTCCCCCTCTCTTTTGCTGTCTCTCTCCCCCTCTCTCTTTTGCTGTCTCTCTCCCCCCTCTCTCTTTTGCTGTCTCTCTCTCCCTCTCTCTATCCCCCCCTCTTCTGCTCTATCTACCCTCTTCTGCTCTCTGTCTCTCGGCATCTGGCCCCGCCCTCGTCACACCCAGCCACGCCCAGCCACGTCGCACCCTCTGGTCACGCCCACATCACACTTGCCCGGCCATGCCCACTCCGCACCCGCCTGGCCATGCCCACTTCGCACCCGTCCAGCCACGCCCACTCCACCACACGACACAAGGTCAGTTGGAAGGCCAGGTGTGTTTTCCGACTCGCCAGAAACAGCAGTTATGTCTGCCTGCCCTGATGAGGCGGACAGGAATCGCTGGAAATCAACCCGATCGAGCAATGTTAAATGTGGAGAGCGTATTGCTCTCCGTATTCAGCGAGGTCTTACGGACCTAATCCTCACTGTCAGATCAGGTCCGCAAGACCTTTAATAAATAGGCCCCAAAATATGCACACGTCCTCTTCCAGGTTGATTCATAACATTTTCAGTTGACTAGAACTTCTTAATTATTGCCCTGATGGTGGAAATAGCATTTTCAATGCTTTTGCTATTTTTTTATAGACACTTCCCATTTTGTAAAGCTCAACAACCTTATGCCTCACATCACAGCTATATTCCTTGGTCTTACCCCCTGTGATGAATGACTAAGGGAATTTGGCCTATTTGTTACCTAATATTTATATCCCATGTGAAACAGGAAGTCATGGTTGAACAATTTACTGTAACCCAGGTTTACTAAACAACGTAAAATATAAATGGGAATAAAGTTCAAATATTTTTTTCTCATATGAATTGATAGGGGTGGCAATAATTGTGGCACACATCTATTTAACAAAATTGTTTTTTCTTGTAGTAAACCTGTGTTGTGTTTGCAATTGTTTGATATCCATGTGAGCAGAGTATTTTTGTGTATTTGTTTAACAAAAGATCAAAAGGTTAAACAATAAAGACAATTTTTTACAGCCTTCTTTGCTCATATTTACCAAGGGTGCCAATATTAGTGGAGGGCACTTTATGTATCTATACATTATAGTCCTTTCCATTTAAATACTTTGTCATATACCTTTGAACCCTTATAACTTTTTATTTGTAATATTAATATGAGTAAAAAAAAAATAAACAAAAGTTTTTCTGTGGTTAAACCGTGAATGGCCGTATGATAGATAATAAGGCAGTCCACAGCTCCGTATGTTAGTTCAATTCAAGCACTAAAGTATGGAAGCAATACAATGAGCACTGGTAGGCATATGTCCGCACAACACTTGTTAAAGGATTTTAAGTGTATATAGCGCTGGACTTAAAATGCTTAAGCCTCCTTAATTACAACACTTGTTAGGCATATATCCGCACAACACTTGTTTAAATAATACAATCAGATGTTAAATACCGTTCTGATTACTCACCCGCTGTGATCTGAAGTAGGCTCTAACGAGTATCCACTCTGCGTGGAGATAGAGCAAACCAGGTGCTCTAAATACTCGTGTTTTGCTCACAAACAGGTTTAAACTTTCAGCCGCCGCCTATTACGTCCTGCTCCTGCAGTGACTTCGGCTATGCGGCTCTTTGTTTAGCCGGTTCCGGGTTACCCCTGTGATTCTGACGAGCAGATCCGTTATGCCAATGAGGATCAAGATGCGGGCTCACGTGGTAAGCGGTGAGCCAATCCAATGTAGTGCTCGTACTTGCAGCTAAGATAACATCATCCAAGTGTATGGAGCTCTGTAACAGATAAGGCGGTCCGCCGGGGGTTGCCTGTATGTACTTGTGGATAAGGGATACCTTTGAAGGATTCCTTGTAATCCTAGATGCGTAGATAATGAAAAAAAGAGAACAAGCGGTCCCAATGTCCAAATTTGAATAAAAAAACAGCTTTATTAATCCAAGTTAAAAAATAACACGGTTCACACAGTTAACAGTTATGAGTATTTTCTATTAGATAGTGTATATAACAGTGTAAAACTTTATTTCAATGTACGTATGTTGTGTTTGGTGCAACTTTTATTTAGCCCTCACCCTTTACACAATGACTTCTGTCACTCTAACCTGAAAAGCACAAAATTTTATGCGCTTGTTCGGAAGTGTTTACATTCAACTTGTAATATGAGCGCAAGTTAATACGGGCGCAATATTTCAACATTGCGTGCACGCTAATGTTAGCGCTCGTCTTGTAATCTAGTTCACAAAGTTTATTAAAGGGATATGAAACCTAAAAATATATTTTGTGATTTAGACAGAGCATACAATTTTAAAAAGTTTCCAATTTACTTTTATTAATACATTTGCTTAATTCCCATGATATTCTGCGTTGAAGAGATACCTAGGTAGGCACATGGAGCACTACACAGCAGTAAATAGTGCTGCTATTTAATGCTCTTGCAAATAAATAACATTCTTGCAAAACTGCAGCCAAACAGTGCTCCAGAAATGGGCTGGCTCCTAAGCATACATCCCTGCTTTTCAACAAAAGATACCAAGAGAACGAAAAATGATAAAAGCAGTAAATCAGAAAGTTGTTTAAATTGCATGCTCAATCTAAATCATGAAAGAAAAATGTTGGGTATCATATCCCTTTAAAATCATCTCAATCAAGCTCAATCCTATTGGCTGATATGATTTTTTACCCTTTAATTAAGATTGGGTGATAGAATTCAATCAGCCAATCGGAATTCAATGGACGCCATCTTGAATGACGTCCGTTAAAGGGAACCTTCAGTGTACGGCTGGGACCGTATGAAGAGGATGCTCCGCGCCGGATGTCTTGAAGATGGAGCCACTCCGCGTCAGAAGGATGAAGATAGAAGATGCCGTCTGGATGAAGACTTCTGCCTGCCTGGAGGATGACTTCTTGCCACTTGGATGAAGACTTCTCCCGGCTTCGTTGAGGACTTCTTGCTGCTTGGATGAAGACTTCTCCCGGCTGGATGAGGATGGATGTCTGGTCTTCAAAAACTGTAAGTGGATCTTCGGGGGTTAGTGTTAGTTTTTTTTAAGGGTTTATTGGGTGGATTTTATTTTTAGCTTAGGGTTTTGGGCAATGTAAAAGAGCTAAATGTCCTTTTAAGGGCAATGCCCATCCAAATGCCCTTTTCAGGGCAATGGGGAGCTTAGGTTTATTTAGATAGGATTTTATTTGGGGGATTGGTTGTGTGGGTGGTGGGTTTTACTGTTGGGGGGTTGTTTGTATTTTTTTATACAGGTAAAAGCTGATTTATTTGGGGCAATACCCTGCAAAAGGCCCTTTTATGGGCTATTGGCAGTTTAGTGTAGGCTAGGGTTTTTGTTATTTGGGGGGGGGGCTTTTTTATTTTAATAGAGCTATTAGATTAGGAGTAGTTGGTTTTTATTTTTGATAATTTCTTTTTTATTTTGTTTAATTTAGTGTTTATTATTTTTTGTAATTTAGATAAATGTATTTTTTTAATTTCATTTATTTAATTTTAGTGTAATGTTAGGTTTAACTGTAAGACAGGTTAGGTTTTATTTTACAGGTAAATTTATATTTATTTTTACTAGGTAGTTAGTAAATAGTTAATAACTATTTACTAACTAATCAACCTAGTTAAAATAAATAGAGACTTACCTGTGAAATAAAAATAAAACTATTAGTTATAGTGTAGCTAGCTTAGGTTTTATTTTACAGGTAAGTATGTATTTATTTTTAAATAGGAATAATTTAGGTATTAATTGTAATTTTTATTTAGAATTATTTTAATTATGTTAAAGTTAGTGGGTGTTAGGGTTAGGGTTATGGTAGGGTTAGACTTAGGGTTAGGTTTAGGGGTTAATAACTTTAGTATAGTGGCGGCGACATTGGGGGCAGCAGATTAGGGGTTAATAAGTGTAGTTAGCTGGCAGCGATTTTGGGGGCAGCAGATTAGGGGTTAATAACAGTAATGTAGGTTGCGGCGATGTTAGGGACAGCAGATTAGGGGTTAATAAGTGTATGTAGGTGGCGAAGACATTGGGGGCAGCAGATTAGGGGTTAATAAGATTTAACTAGTATTTGTGATGCGGGAGTGCAGCGGTTTAGGGGTTAATATGTTTATTATAGTGTCGACGATGTCCGGAGTGGCAGATTAGGGGTTAATCATTTTATTTTAGTGTTCGAGATGCGGGAGGGCCTCGGTTTAGGAGTTAATAGGTAGTTTATGGGTGCTAGTGTACTTTGTAACACTTTAGTTATGAGTTTTATAGTACAGCTTTGTAGCGTAAAACTCATAACTACTGACTTTCAGGTGGCGGTACAGATCTTTTAGTTATGGGCTGACTGTACCGCTCACTTTTTGGCCGGACAGGCAAACTCGTAATACCGGGGCTATGGAAGTCCAATTGAAAAAGGACTTTTTGAAAGGTGCGGTAGTTACGTTGCGTTATGGCCAAAAAGGTGTGCGGTACAGCTATACCTACAAGACTTGTAATACCAGCGGTAGTGAAAAAGAGCCATTACGCTGCTTTTTCACTCATAACGCACAACTCGTAATCTATCCGAAAGTCTTTTACATATTTATTTCCATCTTATTAAATCATAGCAAATGTAACTTTTTTCTTAACACATCTGAGCTAAGAATTTTAATTGACCTTTACAAATCAATATTTGGGGATCAAACCTTTGCTAATCTAGACCTTTCTGTTCTGATTCTAGTAAAAACTAGGGTGCCCTTATTTGCATAGTAATACGGTCCCTTTGCATTAATAAGCTCTCAAATATTTTATGGGGCCTTTTTTAAAATGCATGTTCCCTCTCGTAAAGATATTCTGGCTATATGGAACTGCATTTTAGCTGCAATAGTACCACAAATCTGATGGGAGTTGACAGATTTATAGGACAATCTTTTAACTGGTGCACTAAATGCATATTCTAGTAGCACATGGAGATAAATGTATTCCTACCTCATTTAAGGCCAGTATTTTATGTTTTTTTACTTTACATGTTTTCCTTTGGATCGCTTTCTTTATAGTCCTGACAGGGTTTTATAGTGGGGGGGGGAAAGACCATTTTACTGAAAAAATAAATTATATATTTTTTTTAAAATGAGCAACATATATATAGCGAGTACGTTTAAAATTTCAAATAAAATAAATATAAAGGGCCAGATTACAAGTTGCACACTATCTGGGTTTTTTTTTCCATTCGTGCACTAACTGCGCTCAAAGTAAACTTTTAACACGGGCAGGTTAGCACATGTATTACATGTTTAAAGTTAGCACACAAGCGAAATCCAATGCGCACTAACGTTAGGAATTCAAACCTAGCAAATGCTTTAACTTCTCCCCATAGACATCAATGAAGCTCGCTTTAAAAAAAAAAAAATAACACTTATCAATTGTGCGCCAACCCGACAGTTACATTGGAATGTAAAATATTCATAACTATCTTCGGGGTTTAGCACTGTAAGTTTTTTATATATATATATATATATATATACACACTCACCGGCCACTTTATTAAATACACCTGTTAAATTGCTTGGTAACACAAATTGCTAATAAAATTGCAGCAACTCAATGCATTTAGGCATCTAGACATGGTGAAGATGACTTGCTGAAGTTCAAACCGAGCATCAGAATGGGGAAGAAAGGGGATTTAAAGGGACACTGAACCCACATTTTTTCTTTTGCGATTCAGATAGAGCATGCAATTTTAAGCAACTTTCTAATTTACTCCTATTATAACATTTTCTTCATTCTCTTTGGTGTCTTTATTTGAAAAGCAAGAATGTAAGTTTAGATGCCGGTCCATTGTTTGTGAACAACCTGGGTTGTTCTTGCTGATTGGTGGATAAATTCACCCACCAATAAACAAGTGCTGTCCATGGTTCTGAATCAAAATTTGGCTGGCTTAGCTTAGATGCCTTCTTTCAAATAAAGATAGCAAAAGAACGAAGAAAAAATTATAATAGGAGTAAATTAGAATGTTGCTTAAAATTGCATGCTCTATCTTAATCACAAAAAGAAAAAATGGGTTCAGTGTCCCTTTAAGTGACTTTGAACGTGGCATGGTTGTTGGTATCAGACGGGCTGGTCTAAGTATTTCAAAAACTGCTGATCCCTACTGGGATTTTCTAGCATTATTATTTTTATAGGGTTTACAAAGAATGGTCCAAAAAAGAGAAAATATTCAGTGGGTGGCAGTTGTGTGGACAACAATGCCTTGTTGATGTCAGAGGTCAGAGAAGAATGGCAAGACTGGTTTGAGATGATAGAATGGAAACATTAACGCAAATAACCGCTCGTTACAACCAAGGTATGTAGAATACCATCTCTGAATGCACAGCACGTCAAACCTTGAAGCAGATGGGCTACAGCAGCAGAAGACCACACCGGATGCCACTCCTGTCAGCTAAGAACAGGACACTGAGGCTACAATTCGCACAGGCTCATCAAAATTGGACAATTGAAGATTGGAAAAACGTTGCCTCATTTGATGAGTCTCAATTTCAGCTACGACATTCAGATGGTAGTGTCAGAATTTGGTGTAAACAACATGAAAGCATGGATCCATCCTGCCTTGTATCAACGGTTCAGGTTAGTGATGGTGGTGTAATGGTGTGGGTGATATGTTATTAGCACACTTTGGGCCCCTTAGTACCAATTGAGCATCGTTTAAATGCCACGGCCTACCTGAGCATTATTGCTGACCATGTCCATCCCTTTATGACTACAGTGTATCCATCTTCTGATGGCTATTTCCAGCAAGAAAATGCACCATGTTACAAAGCTCAAATAATCTCAAACTGGTTTCTTGAACATGACAATGAATTCACTGTACTCCAATGGCCTCCACAGTCACCAGATCTCAATCCAATAGAGCACCTTTGGGATGTGATGGAACTGAAGATTTGCATCATGGATGTGCAGCTGACAAATCTGCAGTAACTGTGTGATGCTATCATGTCAATATGAACCAAAATCTCTGAGGAATGTTTTCAACACCTTGTTAAATCTATGCCTCAAAGAATTAAGGCAGTTCTGAAGGCAAAAGGGGGTCCAACACCGGTACTAGCAAGGTGTACCTAATAAAGTGGCCATTGAGTGTATATGTATGTATGTATATAGGCCGATAGTGCAGGGCTGGGACAGAGTTGAGACTCGACAGCCAGACCAAAGTGAGCCTATCACTGCACAGCGGTTTTGTTGGGAGGTGTACACTTCCGAACACTAATTTTGCTTTTTTGGTGCAGCCTTTGCTTTAGCTTTTTTTTAATGCTCTTAGAATAGGGGAATTGGTGGCTTTGTCTAGGAGAGTTTCTGGACAAGGGAGTTATTTGAGATTTGGGGGTCGATTTATCAAGCGTTGACCGCTGCTCTATAACTTGTCTGCCTGCTCTTAGGCCGCGAACAGAAATCAACCCAATCAAATATGATCGGGTTGATTGACACCCCCTGCTAGCGGACAATTGGCTGCAAATCTGCAAGGGGCGGTATTGCACCAGCAGTTCACAAGATGCACAAGGTGCAATGATAAATGCCGACAGTGTATGCTGTTGGTATTTATCGATGTGCAGCGAACATGATATGCTACATCGTACATGACACATTGTATCATGTCCGCTCGCACTTACATAAATATACCCCTTGGGGAGAATGTGTTGATGTTGTATATGCCACGATTTAAGACGGATCAGGAAGGTAAGAAGGCATGGCTTACCTTGCATGTTCAGAGAGTGGTGGCTTGTTGTCAGGTTATGTTGGTTGATAATAAGGATGTGCATTTGTATCCTTCATGAGGATCCAAATGCAAAAGTAAACAGCGGCTTGTGCCCTTCATAATTAATTAACCTCATAAAGTCAAATAGGAGGTGGCTTTCATCACACTTTCTAGGGCTGCATTTAGGCTGGTCTTATATCATCGCCAGATGAGTTGGAGGCACTTGTCAGCACAAAAGTCAGATTATAGGATTAGGAAAAAAATAAATAAGGAGATGGCAAGTACAGTAATGGCCACTGGGGGCTTTGTAGTGAGGCATGACAACATTATTGGTAAGTGACAGGCAGAGTTTGTACTGCCCAGATGTGCTTCATACAAAGGGCTCAATTTGTTCCAGAGTAACATTAAAGGTGATGAATCAAAAAAGTCCCAAAATAGAATAGACCGGCTGCAGGAGTACAAATATACTTTTATTGTATCCTTTTAAAATCACAGTGGTGCAGAAATCAACATCATAGCTATATATAGTAACCAGCCTGAAAAAGTATCCAGTGAATTAAAAGTGCCCTTAACATGTATGTTGTACAATAATAAAAAAGTATAGTTTTCAAATTCAGTTCTATTATCTTGGTAGTAATGTGCATTCCTGGTAGGTGGTGCTCCTGTGCTCTCTTGTGGCAGATGTTCTGTAACTAAGCCCATGATTCAGAGGGGGTGAGGTCAGGCCAATGGGGTGCATGAAACCTCAGTTTAGAGCCAAAGGTGCCCCACCCCAAAGGATGGCTGTCCTGCATCTCCTTATGATGCCTGGCCTTTGAAGGGATGTGCATGGAAAGTGCTCAACATTTACACTTAACTTGGGCTGCTGACATTTGTAGTGTGGGGTGGTTTACTGGGAACTCGGTTTCCGCCACCTTTGAAAGATTGTTCTCTTGATTTAGTAGTTTAGTTTAAAGTTGCCTTATTGCGAAATTCATGTATGTCACGTGGATCTTTGCAAATCCAGATCTTAGTGTGTTGCACTTTCACAAGAATAAATCCATCTCAGAAAATTGCTGAGTGCGGCTTGCAGGTGCCATTTTCGGCATTCGGTTCAGCCTGAATACTTCAAATAAAGTCTTCATCCAAGCGGCAAGAAGTGGTCCTCCAGATGGGCAGAAGTTTTCATCCAGACGGCATCTTCTATCTTCATCCTTCTGACGCGGAGCGGCTCCATCTTCAAGACATCCGGCGCAGAGCATCCTCTTCTTTCCACGGCTACTGAAGAATAAAGGTTCCTTTAAGGGACGTCATCCAAGATGGTGTCCCTTGAAATTCGATTGGCTGATCCAATCAGCCAATAGGATTGAGCTTGCATTCTATTGGCTGATTGGAACAGCCAATAGAATGCAAGCTCAATCCTATTTACCGATTGGATCAGCCAATAGGATTGAAGCTCAATCCTATTGGCTGATTGCGTCAGCCAATAGGATTTTTTCAACTTTAATTCCGATTGGCTGATAGAATTCTATGAGCCAATTGGAATTCAAGGGATGCCATCTTGGATGATGTCCCTTAAAGGAACCTTCATTCTTCAGTAGCCGTGGAAAGAAGAGGATGCTCTGCGCCAGATGTCTTGAAGATGGAGCCGCTCCACGCCGGAAGGATAAAGATAGAAGATGCCCGTCTGGAGGACCACTTCTTGCCGCTTGGATGAAGACTTCTCCTGGCTTCGTTGAGGACTTCTTGCCGCTTGGATGAAGATTTCTCCCAGCTTCGTTGAGGATGGATATCCGGTCTTCAAATCTCTTAGTGGATCTTTGTGGGTTAGTGTTAGTTTTTTTTTAAGGGTTTATTGGGTGGGTTTTATTTTTATCTTAGGGTTTGGGCTGAAAAAGAGCTAAATGCCCTTTTAAGGGCAATGCCCATCCAAATGCCCTTTTCAGGGCAATGGGGAGCTTAGGTTTTTTAGATAGGATTTTATTTGAGGGGGTTGGTTGTGTGGGTGGTGGGTTTTACTGTTGGGGGTTGTTTGTATTTTTTTACAGGTAAAAGAGCTGATTTTTTTGGGGCAATGCCCCGCAAAAGGCTCTTTTAAGGGCTATTGGCAGTTTAGTTTAGGCTAGAGGGTTTTTTATTTGGGGGGGGGGGGCTTTTTTATTTTGATAGGGCTATTAGATTAGGTGTAATTAGTTTAAATATTTGAAATTTTCTTTTTTATTTTGTGTAATTTAGTGTTTGTTTGTTTTTTGTAATTTAGTTAATTGTATTTAATTGATGTAATTTATTTAATTTTAGTGTAAGGTTAGGTGTTAGTGTAAGACAGGTTAGGTTTTATTTTACAGGTAAGTTTGTATTTATTTTAACTAGGTAGCTAGTAAATAGTTAATAACTATTTACTAACTAGTCTACCTAGTTAAAATAAATACAAACTTGCCTGTAAAATAAAAATAAACCCTAAGCTAGATACAATGTAACTATTAGTTATATTGTAGCTACCTTAGGGTTTATTTTACAGGTAAGTATTTAGCTTTAAATAGGAATTATTTAGTTAATGATAGTAAGTTTTATTTAGATTTAATTATATTAAAGTTAGTGGGTGTTAGGGTTAGACTTAGGGTTAGGTTTAGGGGTTAATAACTTTAGTATAGTGGCGGCGACGTTGGGGGCGGCAGATTAGGGGTTAATAAATATAGGTAGTTAGCGATGATATTGGGGGAGGCAGATTAGCGGTTAATAAGTGTAGGTAGGTAGCGACGACATTGGGTGCGGCAGATTAGGGGTTAATAAGTGTAGGTAGCGACGACATTGGGGGCGGAAGATTAGGGTTTTTAATAAGTGTACTGTAGGTGGCGGCAATGTCGGGGGTGGCAGTTTAGGGGTGTTAAGACTCGGGGTTTATGTTAGGGTGTTAGGTGTAAACATAACTTTTCTTTCCCCATAGGAATCAATGGGGCTGGGTTACGGAGCTTTACGCTCCTTTATAGCAGGTGTTAGGCTTTTTTTTAGCTGGCTCTCCCCATTGATGTCTATGGGGAAATCGTGCACAAACACGTAAAACCAGCTCAAACCTTTAATAGCAGCGCTATAGGGAGGTGAGCGGTGGCAATAACTTGAAAGTTAGCACCGAGCCACTCAAAAGGCAAAACTCGTAATCAAGCCGTAAGTTTGTAAAAAAATAAATACATTTTTGGATACATATTTGTAGCACTGTCTGTTTGTTTATATAAATTAGGTTTAAACTTTGTCATCTTGACCATAGACATTTACATATTTTCTGAATATTTCTGTTGAAATAGATTTTGTGGCTGTTTACTCACATGTGTTTTTCAAATGGCCCTTCATACTTATGCACACTTATATAAAGGTATTCTGACTAGTACTGCTCATGGCTAAAAATTGCTCACCACAACATTTGCCAACATTTGAATTTTTTTTCCAGGGACACTTTAAAGCAGAGCCACGCCCATGTATAGTTATCATAGCTCCACCCACTTCAATCCACCCCAAAACAAGGTTGTAAAATACTAGTAGTGTAATTTAGCCATATTGATTGCTTAAAGAGATAGAGCATGTAATGTTTAAATTCACTTATTTTTTTTAAATTAAATTTACATTGTTCTATTGAGTACCTTTGTTGAAAAGAAAATGTGCATATCCTCATCAGAAATACACTACTGAGTGCTAGCTGTTGATTGGTGGCTAGACACAATTGTCTCTTTCATTGGCTAACTAGTAGTGAATTGCTGCTCTGAAACTAACTTTAATTATTTGTTAAACATACTGTATGTACAAGTAATAATGTAATAATAAAATTATTCTAACATTTTTGCACTGTTATAGCCCTTTAACATCAACTTAAACATGTAAGCTCCTCATCACCTTCCTTATTAACCCTTCAGCATCTGTAAAGCAGGACACCACAATTCACCCTAGTTTATATAGGTGTTACACAACCTATTACCTCAATATGTTTAGCCTGCTAACTGCTTTAAAGGGACAGTAAACCTTAAAAATAATGTTATATAATTCTGCACATAGTGCAGAATTATATAACATTATTTAGGTGCTATAGCCATAAAACCCTTTTTTACCTTTTAAAATGTAAAAATGACAGCGCTTTTACAGACCCGCTCTCTGCTCTCTGCTGAGCGGGTCTGTAATATTTAGTCAGCGCATCGGGCCAGCTGTATAGTCACAGCCTGGCCCGACCACGCCATAGCACTAAGTGCAGCTCGCTCCTGTGACAGTCTTATGGCGCGATCGGGCCGGGCTGTGACTATACAGCTGGCCCGATGCGCTGACTAAATATTACAGACCCGCTCAGCAGAGAGCAGAGAGCGGGTCTGTAAAAGCGCTGTCATTTTTACATTTTAAAAGGTAAAAAAGGGTTTTATGGCTATAGCACCTAAATAATGTTATATAATTCTGCACTATGTGCAGAATTATATAACATTATTTTTAAGGTTTACTGTCCCTTTAAAGAGGCTGCTGGAAAAGAGAACAATATACTGTATGTAGATACCCTGAGGATTTCTTCTTTGTGTTTTACTTTTGTTCAGACATTAGTAAAAGTTTCATTAGTAAGATTTTCACTTTTAGGGCCAGATTACAAGTGGAGCCATAAATATCGCTTTCGTGAAATCAATATTTGTGCTCCACTGGGTAATACCAGCACACGCTGTTCAGTGTCATTTTTTTTTCTAACACCCACTCCAACTTTATCCCCAAATACTGCCTCTGATTAATTTTATAAGAGCAAATTGCTATAAGCGCTAATTTGCCCGTTTGCTGCCGTACAATAAATTATTGTTCCGCTTGTAAGCTAACCCTTTATAAGTTAAGATTCATGGTTGATCTTTGCTAATGCAGTGATTGTGGGCAGCAGGTTAATAGACCAAGAAATGCCCCAGTAAATCTGGATTTGTTTTTGTATGTTCTCTAAATTCCAGTCCCAGTACATGAAGAGCCTGATGCTGTAAGCCCATGCTAAGCAAAACCTCATTATATAATTGGGATAATCAAACATGTTCCAAATTGTGCAATGCTCTTAAAAGATGACCACGGATAAATACGACTACAATAAAAACATACTGTGGTGGAAGTATTATACTGCACACAATATTGTTAAACTAAATACAGATTAAATTGAACAAAGGAAAGGCTTAAAAGGCAAGGACTGGAAGCCAAAAAACAGGATAGTCCCCAGAAAAACAGGACAGTTGGCAACTATGTTTCTAGATCTTTCTGGGGGGTTTTGGTTTATACAATATGAAAGAAGATCATTTGCTAAAGCAAAGGGTGTATCTGAGTGCTGTGTGAATCTTCTTAAGGAATATTTTTCAACCAAAATTCAGCTGAAAGAACTGGGCACAATGAACATAATGTAGCCATGCTCCTGGACTCTAAGTAAAGTAGATACCATAAGATGCTAAATAGACATACATAAGTATCAAAAAAACATGTTGTTTATAGCTGTCAGTCACAAATCAGTTTTTGTCAAATCGGTTAGTTGAATCAATAATGTATACATGTAATCCTTTTATCAATCCAAGCCATATATATTTGCATTTATATAGCTTCTTTATCCACAAAGTAGTATGAGAGATTAAGATATGTTCAAGGTCAGTTAAGTTGAAAACAAAATACAAAAAATAATTGAATAGTCAGTATCTCTGGTATTAGAAGGAAGGTACTTAAGCAAAACTACAGCTAACTAAGATGTCAATCAAACATGAAATGTCAGGAATCACCAGTAACTTTTTTTTAGATGGACTATGATCAGTACGACAAGGGGTTTGGCTCCCATGACAAATTTACAACAGAGCAGTGGGTACATTATACTATAGGGGGACACAACATGCTGCCACTCAGGCAAACTCTCAGTCAGCTCTGGGGTAAGATACACACCCACTGTAAACCAGACCTGTACTGTGCATCACTACAAAGGCAGACAGTCATCCTCCGCACAGGATTCAATCAAAGCAAAGTGTGCACTAGTCAGGTAAAAATAAAAAGCTACTTTATTTCAAAATCTTACAAATGAACATGGTAACAGTGTTAATGCAAGTCTGACATACTTTGCGCCTGATTGATGCTTCCTTACAGACACATACATATAGATACATAAAACAGACTAAACAAAACAAATCATTTCTACCTTACTGGAAATTATAAAAAAAAAGAACTTGCTTTACACTGTCTGGTTCCCTCAATATCTTCTTACCTTATAAAATGTCATGTTATATGTTATAAATCATAAAGAATTGTATCTGCCTGTTAACATTCCAAAGACCATAGATCCTCAGAGACTTAAGCTGCAACCGAAGTTATTTTAAGACCCATTTACTTATCATTTTGGAAGCAGTGTAAAGGGAAATGTTCTAAAGTACCGCTAAATGCAGTAGAATTGAGAAATTGACAAATACACTATATAAAGACAATGGTTATAAATTTGAAATGATCAGTTTGATATTTTCTGGCAAATTTTAAAGTTGATACAATTTTCCATCCTTTCTAAAGCTAATAATATACTAGCAAGAATTAAAAGAGGCATAAATGCAAACGAGGAAAGCATAATTCTGTTGCTGTAAAAATCCCTTGTAAGATCTCCACTTAAGTATGGAGTGCAGTTCTGGAGACCAAGTTTAGAAAGGGATATTGCAGAATTAGAAAAAGTTCAGAGGAGGGCCACACAACTAATAAGGGGAATGGAGGATTTAAACTATTAGGAGAAGTTAGCAAAATTGGGCCTGTAAAAGGGTTGCTCGATATACCTTGGCCACTTGAATGTACTTGCCCCCAGGGCCAAAAGCTGCCAGTCGTCTGTTGCATCCTACCACATTAATAATTTCTACATCTGACTGCTAGCCTAGCTGGCAGCATTATTCACACTTTAATGCTCACACTTGTAGACCTAATGTATCCAAAGTAACCCATCCTCCACTGCAATATGTTCAATAGATATCCCATCTAATTTGTTATCCCCTTCCTAACTTAATACAAATACATTGATTAAAACTACAATACTACACATAAAACCCATTCTTTCTATACTTACCCCATTGAAAGCACTCATACCGAGCAACACAACCTCTCTATGGCACCTGCAGAACTAAGTTTATTTTGTTTAATTGAGCCGCTATGCATGACACCCATAAGCAAGGGCACTCAAATATTATATGCTCCTATCAACAATTCCTCTTAGCCCCCAGTGTAGGGGCTTTAAATGTCCCCCCATGTATAATCCCACTGTGTTCAAAAGCCCAAACCTCAACCACCCCCAAAAAAGGATCATCAAAGGATATCAAGAGAACAAAGTGAATTTGATAATGAAATATAATGTAAAGTTGTTTAAAATTAGATGTTCTATATGAATCACAAACGTTTAAAGGGACAGTCTACATAATTCTTGTATTATTTAAAAAAGATATATAACACCTTTACTACTCATTTGCCAGCTTTGCATAACCAACACTGTAATATTAATATACTTTATAACCTGTAAGATTTCCAGTTTCTAAGCCAATGCAGGCTGCCTTTATCTCAGTGCATTTTATTAGCTTTTCACAGCAAGACAGTACTAGTTCATTTGTGCCATAGAGATAACACTATGCTCACTCCTGTCAAATTACTCGTGAGCCAGCACTGATTGGCTAAAATGCAAGTTTGTAAATAGCACTGAGATAAGGGGGCAGTCTGCAGAGGCTTAGATACAAGGTAATCACAGAGGTCAAAATTATATTAAAATAACCGTGTTGGTTATGCAAAGCTGGGGAATGGGTAATAAAGTGATTATCTGTCTTTTTAAACAAATTTTCCAGTAGACTGTCCCTTTAAGTTTGACTTTACTGTCCCTATAAAAAGCACATAGTGATTATTTCAGCCGATGGGGCCGATTTAGCAATGTCTGTCCGACATGATTCGCTGTAGCGTATCATGTCCGACAAACATCGCTGAATGCCGACAGCATACGTAGTTGGCATTTAACATTGAACAAGCAGTTCTGGTGAACTGCTTTTGCAATGCCGCCCCCTGCAGATTCACGGCCAATCAGCCGCTAGCAGGGGGTTTCAATCAACCTGATTGTATAGGATCAGGTGGATTGCAGACCACAGCCTCAGAGGCAGCGGACCAGTTAAGGAGCAGGGGTCTTAAGACTGCTGCTTCATAACTGCTGTTTCCGGTGAGCCTGAAGGCTCGTGCAGAAACAGGTGGATCAGGAGCCATTCGGCCCTTGATAAATCGGCCCCCATGTCTAAAAAGATCTAGCTAAATCTAGATATGCTAAAAAGTAAAGCTGAATTAATGCTCTTTACCTCCACATGTACATTCACTATCTGGGGCCTACTATGATATAAAAACACCAAGCCACAAATGGTAGAGGTAATGAAAAAATACTCCGGTTTTATAAAATGATACATAACAAATGAATAATCAGTGCTTACCTGCACATCATCATGCTGTAAACAGTAAGGCACATCTCTAAAAAAGGGCTTTTGCGTTCAAGCAAAAATCATACAATATCTGAACACACAAACACCAGGTCAAGAACCTCTTCTAGTATCTGTGACAGTATCCTACAAACAATGCAGAAAGCAAGGTGGGCACAGAGCTTCATCTACCATGAGATAATCCAGAATGACCACCTGCATCTCACCCTAGATTGCCTTCAAGCACCTCCTCTTACATCTCTACTATCCATCCTACATGGCCATTTTAAACATCCCTCTTCTCTTACATAGTGGCGTTAAACCCTTATTACCACATCAGAGTTCACTCAAATGCTAGATTTTAATATGTTTAAAATGTTACGCAAAGGCTAAATAGCCCAATACCACAGGATAATGGATACCAGGCTGGATACTGCAGGGTAATGGATACAAGGCTGGATACTGCATGATATTAAATACCAGACTAAGAATGGCAGGATACTGGATACCAGACTGGATACTGCAGGGTACAGGGTACAAGGCTGGATTAAATGTACAGTTTACACCAATTTTCATATAACTGCATGTAATAGACACTACTATAAAGAAGAATATGCACAAATGCTGATCTAAAAATCCAGTATAAAACCTTTTTAAAACTTACTTAGAAGCTCCCAATTTGTCACTGTTGATGAGGTACTCTGGGACACCAAGTGAAAGGGGCTGGGTAAACAAGAATAGCAGACACTCCCCACCTCCCTCCTTCCCTGCATATGAAAAGACAGATAACATAAACACGAGCCAGCAAGAGTTTGTAAACACGTGTATACATCTGACACTGTGGGGCTTGGTTAGGAGTCTGAAAATCAGCACAATGTTATTAAAAAATAAGCAAAACTATACATTGTTACAAAAACACTCCCAGATGGGCTATATAAATGGATCTGATGCTACAAGTGCGACCAGACGGTCCAACTGCCCAAGCAACCTGCCATCGGCTCAATGGACAAGAGCACCTGCTGTGGGCTCCAGGGCCTCCACTTACTGCTTGGAGGCGGAGAGCCCTGCTCACCACGCTACTTGAACAGAGTAAGAGTTTGGGGTCCTACATGAGGTGGACCCTGTACAAGCAGCAACAGGCAACAACCGCCTGCACCACCACCAAGTAGACTGGATCCACATCCGGCAGGCACAGAGACTGCGGGACAGTGGAGCAACTGTTACCCTTGTCCAGTCACACATGGTCACCAATTTGGACCGGACACAGAGGTCCATTACAGTTCGTGTGGCTGGGGGTAACTGTAATAGACCTCTGTGGACCGGACACAGAGGTCCATTACAGTTCGTGTGGCTGGGGGTAAGGTGCTCCGGATCCCTACAGTTCAGGTTCACCTGGATTGGGGTGCATGTTTCCGTGCTGTGGATGTAGGGGTCATGGCTCATTTACCCACAGAGGTATTGCTGGGAAACGATTTGGGGCACCTCGCCTCCTCCTTTGTATTGGATAGCCCCACGGACACTTACCCAGTTATCACCCGCCAGCAAGCCGGACATCAGGCCACTGCACATGAGACCCTGGTAAGCCACTACTCCCCGACAGCTGACCCGACCACCTGAGTGTCCCCCACCAACTTCGCACAGGAGACCTTGAAGGACCCGACATTAGCTCCCTACCTTGCTTAGGCAGGGACCGGCCCAGGGGGGCTAGGAGGGGACTGTTTTGAGTGGAACAGAGGGTTTCTATACAGGGTTACAGAGGGGGAGGCAGGCAGATGCCCAAACGCCAGGTGGTGGTACCTCAAAAGTATTGGTACGACTTGCTGAGCATAGGGTACGAAATTCCCCTAGCAGGACATCTAGGGATTACTAGGACCCGTCACCGGTTAACTCAGACCTTTTTCTGGCCAGGGATCCCAGGGGACATTAGTACAGTCAGACTTGTGACATTTGCCAGAGAGTAGGTAAGACAGGGGACCACTCCAAAGCCTTCCTACACTCCCTCCTCATCATTGACAAACTCTTTAGCAGAGTAATTGTTGACATTGTTGGCCCTTTGCCTCGCCCCAGTCCATCAGGGAAGAAGTACATCTTGACCGTAGTAGACTATGCCACCCGATACCAGGAGGCAATCCCCCTGGCCAATATCCAGGCAGAGACAGTGGCCAATGCGCTGATCTGGATATTTGCCAGAGAGGTTTTCCCCTGGGAGATTATCTCAGACCATGGGACCCGGTTTACTGCTGAGCTCACCCAGCAGCTATGGAGACTTTCCGGGATAAGACCCCTGCCAAGCTCTCCATACCATCCCCAGACCAACAGGCTGTGTGAGAGGTTTAACGGGACTCTGAAACAGCTGCTTAGGACATTCTCTGCCTCTCACAAAAATTGGGAAAGATACCTGCCGCACCTCTTGTTCACTTATAGAGAGGTGCACCAGAAATCCACTGGGTTCTCCCCCCCTTTGAATTAGTGTATGGCCAGAGGGTGAGGGGGCCACTAGACTTACTTAGAGCCCACTGGGAAGCATCAGTTGGGGAGGAAGGACATTCCATTGTGGGGTACGTCCTGGAGTTCAGGGACCAACTGAAGGACCTCGCCACTAGAGTACAAGAGAACCTTCAGATCGCCCAAGGTAGGAAGAAGTGGTGGTACGAAAGGAATACTCATAACTGCACCTTAGACGTGGGCAGAAGGTCCTTGCCCTTAAATCTGTCAAGACAAGCAAGCTACAGGCTTCCTGGCAAGGACCCTTTTGGGTGGTAGAGCAACTCTGCGATACAACCTACCTGGTAGCCAAATGTTCAGATAAACGGGTCTGCCGGACCTTTCATGTGAACATGCTGAAGGCCTACTAGGAGAGGCCGGAGGAAGTAGCCATCATATGCACTCCTGCCAAAGAGGACTCAGAGAGTCTAACCATGCTGGAGCTACCCGGGCAGAATAGGGCCCCATATGTCTCGAGTGGATGACCTCTTAGACCGCATCGCCCACGGCAACTTCCTGACCACCCTAGACCTCTGCAAGGGGTACTGGAAAATCCCCCTGGAGCTGGAATCTATTCCGAAGTTGGCATTCATCACCCCATTCGGTCTATACCAATTTAAGGTCATGCTGTTTGGGATGAAGAATGTGAGGATGGTAGATGGCCTCCTGGATGGCCTCCAGGATTATGCTTGCACATACCTGGACGACATCACAGTCTACAGCGATACCTGGGAGGACCACCTGGTCCATCTAGGTACCGTTCTGGACCGCATCAAGGCTGCAAGTATGACGCTCAAGACAGACAAGTGTATGGTAGGGCACTCAGAGATCCAGTATCTTGGTCACTGGGTAGACTGTGGGAAACAGCGGCCAGAGCCAGCCAAGATTGAGGCAGTCGCGAACTGGCCAACCCCCAAAACCAAGACTCAGGTCTTAACTTTCCTAGGGACAGCAGGGTACTACCGCAAGTTTGTCCCCAACTATAGTGCCCTGGCCAAACCCTTGACCAACATGACCTGAAAACAGTTACCCCAACAAGTCCTGTGGTCTCCAGTGTGTGAGGCAGCCTTCCAAATCCTAAAGACAGCTCTAACTTCTGCCCCTATCCTGGCCACACCTAACCAATCCAAACATTTTTGTGTCCACACAGATGCATCCATGTTTGGGTTGGGAGCAGAATTAAGCCAGGTGGATGAGGAGGACCGTGAACACCCCTTAGCCTATATCAGCAGGAAACTATTGCCCAGGGAAGTAGGCTACATGGCGGTGGAAAAAGAATGCCTGGCATGCACTGATGTGGGCCCTTAAGAAACTACAACCGTACTTATATTGAAGGGCCTTCACCGTACTGACAGACCACAACCACCTGGTCTGGCTCAACAGGGTCTCTGGGGACAATGGACAACTGTTGCTGTGGAGCCTGGCCTTGCATCCCTTTAACTTCACCATTCAGTACCGGTCGGAAAGGAGCAATGGGAATGCTGACTCTCCCGGCAAACTGAATTGGAGGAGCTCCCCGGACAGCGCCAGGCCGACCCATGTGTGTGGATCTAACCGGATCTGCCGGACTTTTCAGGTGGGAGCACTGTCACGGATACCAAGCTGCCAAGGCTACCCCCCCACTAACTGTCTCACTAATTATTACACCAGTTTTAGCCCTTTCATGGCTTACGGGATCTCCCAAACTCTTCCTGTTTCATGTTTTTACTGTATGTACCTCCTTATGGAAGAGCTCTTCGCTTACTGCATGACCCCACTCTGGCTGGCCGGGCTCCTGGAACTACTGGCCAACCCAGACTATCTCGGACGCCTGCTAACCTTTACCCCAGGTCACTCTGGTTGTCCTTTGTCCCGGAGCTCTGCTCTTTTGGGGATTGGTGCCCCCTAGGAAGGACAAGAGGTGGGAATTTGGGGTTTCGGACCCCCCTACAAGCCCTACTCCACTCGCTCTTACTTGGTGTACATTTGATCCACTGCCGCTCCGGCCCCCAGTGACGTATCATGTCGTTTTTTTGGACTGGAACACCTTGGGGCCCGGAGCTCTCCATTGGTACCTGGGAATAGCCACCGCTCCCTCAGGATCACCTGAAACCACCACCTCTCTATTACGGGAACTGTATAGAACTATGTCTGCTATGGGAGCGCCAGCCTGTATATATATATATATATATATTTAATGTGTTAATATATATATTTAATGTGTTAAGCTTGTGTGCAGCTCGTCCTCAGACACACAGAAATTGAACAGTTACACTTACCGCCACCATAACTTTATACACAGCACACCTGAGCGCCACGCTCTACACGGTAGACCCTCCCAGAAGTGGGAGTAGTCAGCCGTGTCAACGTAACTCTCCATAACAAAACCACCTAAAACAGTGATATATAACTTTTTAACCAACTAAAATGCAGATAATACAACAGTACAGGAAACAAACACCAGCGGAGACAAATATGTAGGGCATTCACAATACTTATGATAAATTGTTGCCAGTCTGTATGCTACATAGTAACCATAGAAACTGTCAACAAAACCGCTGTCAGAAAAATTGCAGAGCTGAAAAAGAGAGCCTCTGCCATATGTGTACCGGATAATGTGTGTCGGATACATGTAGATGACATCCGGGCTATAAATCATATTATAACCTAAAAATAGAGCCCACATAGCCAGAACAGAGTAAACACAGAAGTATAGCAACGAACAAGTTAAGACAGAACAATCAGATGGACACGGAGTGGTGACAGATGTGTATTTCTAACCCAATGGATTAAATAAATCTACGGCCTGTCGAAAAGAACAAGTATTACCGTAGGATCCAGTGGTCTAGTCATCTGACCAAACTTATGCAAACCCCAAAGTGTGAGAAACACACATATGTCCACCACCTGGAAAGGTATATAAATACTAAGCCAACAACTGGACGAGGCAAATTGTGAAAAATAATGAAAAATAATTAAAAATAAGCACAACAAGCAACTACAATGTATAAATAAGTCATATATGTGGACCTAACATCAGGCTTCAAATGGCAGATAGCCACCAGATTGACCTACTTGCCCGCTGTATGTGAGCGACTTATATACACCCAAAACATGGATGTTGGCAAAAAAACTGTCAGTCAAGACAGCCAGCACCGCAATAAGCGGCTAAGCAACAGAACAGCAGGACAAGGAGGTAATCAAACCAATAGAGATATTTTAAGACAGAGAAGCACTATTGAAAATGACATCAAAGCTGTCAAATCATAATGAAACCATTTATACAATATATTGGCCTATTTATCAGAGCAACCAATTTCTTTTTTTTAAAATAAACTAGGTGGGATAAAATCCCATTCTATATTCAATAGATAATAGCTCTCATACACAGGCAGTCAGGCAGGAAAGGGTCTACCGCTCATTTCCCTACCGCGATTCCAGGCTACCGCAGATCCCCTTACGCCAATTGCGTATCCTATCTTTTCAATGGGATCTGCCTAACACCGAGAAGTGAGCGGTAGACCCTCTACCGACAAGACTCCTACCGACAAAAAAAGTCAGTAGTTAAGAGCTTTATGTGCTAATGCGGGAATATAAAGCTCTTAACTACTGTGCTCTAAAGTACACTAACACACATAAACTACCTATGTACCCCTAAACCGAGGCCCCCCCACATCGCCGCCACTATAATAAAAAAATTTAACCACTAATCTGCCGACCGGACACCGCCACCACCTACATTATACCTATGAACCCCTTATCTGCTGACCCTAACATCGCCAACCCCTATATTATATTTATTAAGCCCTAATCTGCCCCCCCAACGTCGCCGCTACCTAACTACACTTATTAACCCCTAATCTGCCGACCGGACCTCGCCGCCACTATAATAAATGTATTAACCCCTAAACCGCTGCACTCCCGCCTCGCAAACACTATAATAAATTTTATTAACCCCTAATCTGCCCTCCCTAACATCGCCACCACCTACCTACAATTATTAACCCCTAATCTGCCGCCTGCACCGTCGCCGCTACTATAATAAAGTTATTAACCCCTAAACCTAACTCTAACCCTAACACCACCCTAACATAAATATAATTGAAATTAAACGAAATAATATTCCTAAAATTAAATAAATTAATCCTATTTAAAACTAAATACTTACCTATAAAATAAACCCTAATATAGCTACAATATAACTAATAATTACATTGTAGCTATTTTAGGATTTATATTTATTTTACAGGCAACTTTGTATAGGTACAATAGCTATTTAATAGCTACCTAGTTAAAATAAATACAAAATTACCTGTAAAATAAATCCTAACCTAAGTTACAAATACACCTAACACTACACTATCATTAAATTAATTAAATAAATTACCGCTACAATTACCTAAACTAAAATACAATAAAAGAAACTATTCTATAATACAAAAAAAACACTAAATTACAAAAAATAAAAAAGAATTACAAGCAGTTTAAACTAATTACACCTAATCTAAGCCCCCTAATAAAATAAAAAAGCCCCCCAAAATAAAAAATGCCCTACCCTTTTCTAAAATACAAAAGTAATCAGCTCTTTTACCAGCCCTTAAAAGGGCTTTTTGCGGGGCATTGCCCCAAAGTAATCAGCTCTTTTACCTGAAAATAAAAATACAATACCCCCCCAACATTACAACCCACCACCCACATACCCCTACTCTAACCCACCCAAACCCCCCTTAAATAAATATATTGCTAACCCCCTGAAGATCATCCTACCTTGAGTCGTCTTCACTCAGCCGAGCCGAATTCTTCATCCAAGGTGCGCAGAGGAGGTCCTTCATCTGGTAGAAGTCTTCATCCAAGCGGGGCAAGAAGAGGTCCTCCATCCGGTACAAGTGTTCTTCCAGGCGGCGTCTTCAATCTTCATCCATCCGGAGCGGAGCCATCATCAAAGGAGCCAACGTGGAGCCATCCTCTTCAACCGATGGACTAACGACGAATGAAGGTTCCTTTAAGGGACGTCATCCAAGATGGCGTCCCTTAAATTCCGATTGGCTGATAGAGTTCAATCTGATTGGCTGATCCAATCAGCCAATCGTATTGAACTCGCATTCTATTGGCTGCGAGGTCCAGTCTGCAGGTTAGGGGTTAATAAGTGTAGGTAAGGTAGCGGCGACATTGGGGGGGCGGCGAGGTCCGGTCGGCAGATTAGGGGTTAATAAGTGTAGGTAAGGTAGCAGCGACATTGGGGGGGCAGATTAGGGGTTAATAAATATAATATAGGGATCGGCGGTGTTAGGGGCAGCAGATTAGGGGTTCATAGGGATAATGTAGGTTGCGGCGGTGTCCGGAGCAGCAGATTAGGGGTTAATAGTATAATGCAGGTGTCAGCGATAGTGGGGGCGGCAGATTAGAGGTTAATAAGTGTAAGGTTAGGGGTGTTTAGACTCGGGGTTCATGCTAGGGTGTTAGGTGTAGACTTAGAGAGTGTTTCCCCATAGGAAACAACGGGGCTGCGTTAGGAGCTGAAGGCTGCTTTTTTGCAGGTGTTAGGTTTTTTTTCAGCCCAAACTGCCCCATTGTTTCCTATGGGGATATCGTGCACGAGCACGTTTTCCCAGCTTACCGCTACCGTAAGCAACGCTGGTATTGAGGGTTGAAGTGGAGCTAAATTAGGCTCAACGCACCCTTTTTTGAGCCTAACACAGCCCCTCAGACAACTCTAAATACCAGCGTTTTTGGAAGGGTGTGTTGGGAAAAAAAGTAGCGTTAGCTACGCAGGTTTTTACCGACAAAACTCTAAATCTAGCGGATAGTGTTGGTTACTATGTTTAAAAAACATCAACAGGCTACTACACAATTTATCTAATGAATTGTGGCTCTCATTGCAGCAATACTTGTATTTAAAGGAACATTATAAGTATTGTGAATGCCCTACATATTTGTCTCCGCTGGTGTTTGTTTCCTGTACTGTTGTATTATCTGCATTTTAGTGGGTTAAAAAGTTATATATCACTGTTTTAGGTGGTTTTGTTATGGAGAGTTACGTTGACACAGCTGACTACTCCCACTTCTTGGAGGGTCTACCGTGTAGAGCGTGACGCTCAGGTGTGCTGTGTATAAAGTTATGGTGGCAGTAAGTGTAACTGTTCAATTTCTGTGTGTCTGAGGACGAGCTGCACACAAGCTTAACACATTAAATATATATATTAACACATTAAATATATATATATATATATATACAGGCTGGCGCTCCCATAGCAGACATAGTTCTATACAGTTCCCGTAATAGAGAGGTGGTGGTTTCAGGTGATCCTGAGGGAGCGGTGGCTATTCCCAGGTACCAATGGAGAGCTCCGGGCCCCAAGGTGTTCCAGTCCAAAAAAACGACATGATACGTCACTGGGGGCCGGAGCGGCAGTGGATCAAATGTACACCAAGTAAGAGCGAGTGGAGTAGGGCTTGTAGGGGGGTCCGAAACCCCAAATTCCCACCTCTTGTCCTTCCTAGGGGGCACCAATCCCCAAAAGAGCAGAGCTCCGGGACAAAGGACTGAGGACGAGCTGCTAAGGCTCGAAAACGTTAACACATTAAAGCGGAAGTTATATTAAGACCTTTGGAGTGCGCTTTTTCTTCAGGATTATATATATATATATATATATATATATATATATATATATATATATATATATAAATAAATGGAAAGATAGATCTGCACTCACTGGACTTTTCAAAAAAAACAGGTGCCAATTTATTGTGAGTCTGATGAAGGGGACGGTTTGATGGCACCTGTTTTTGAAAAGTCCAGTGAGTGCTGATCTATCTTTCCATTTATAATACTTGTTGTTCCTGACACCCTGGCTGTTGATTTTAAGTGAGAGTGCCTATCCTCCTGCTATGTTGGATATATATATACGTGTATATATATATATATATACGTGTATATATATATATATATATATATATATATATGTCAGACCCGATAACACTGTATAGTAAATCTTTTATCCAATTGAAAAGATTGTGTGCTATTCTTAGCGCAGAGTCACAAAAAGGACAGCTCACCCTGGAGTGCTCCACTTGTAATCTAGGCCATATTTTTAAAATTATGATTATGATTTTGGTATATTGGCAACAGCACCAAATAAGCTACTCGCTTAAAGAATATATGTCCCTCCTCATCCTCTTTAAATGCTAATAGGTATGTAACTGTTAGAGGTATAAACGTTGACTGCTCATTTCTACACCACAAACTGAAATAGCATCCATATAACAAAGTGTTACATTAAATTTCATTTTAATGTTAAAGGGACATTCAACACTGCCCACAACAATAATCTATGTTTCTAAACTAAGTATAAAGAGCAAGCTTCAACGTTCCCCCTTTCTCTTACTTACTGCCTTCACTGTTCAATCCTCATCGATAACTTCAAAATTTGTCTCCTAATATGGCTGCTTAACTCCCCCCACTGTGACGTATAGCTTGTCTTCTTCAAACTAGCCGGCAGTTATATCCCATTTCTCCTACTTCAATCCCAGCGCATTCACGGGCGTTAGTGCATGCGCGATACAATAGGAACATTAAAAGCAGAACCATAATAACCCAAGTTGTTTCCGTTCCGATTATCTTACTTATAGTACTCCATTACGTAATATAAGCGGAACGGAAACAACTTGGATTATTTTGGTTCCACTTTTAGTGTTCCTAGTTTATTGCGCATGCGCTAACGGCCGTGAACGCGCTTGGATTTCAGTCCGGGGAATGGGCTCTCATTGGCTGCTAGTTTCAGAAAGAAGGCGAAGACGTCACGGTGGGGAGAGTTAGGAAGACATGTTAGGACACCAATTTGGAAGATAACAATGACGATTCAACAGTGAAGGCGGTAAGTAAGAGAAAGGGGGCACCTTGGAGCTTGATTTTTTTATTTAGTTTTGAAACATAGATTAATGTTGTGGGCAGTGTTGAATGTCCCTTTAATCATTCATTCTAAAATCACAAGCCGATTTTTTTTCTAGATACATTCTCTAATAAACATTAGCAGAACTATGTTCTAAGACCCTCTACAAAAAATCATGATCATTTCTATGTCTAGTGCTTTTGGTTTTCTAAATAGGCATGAAGATATATGATTATGTTGGGACAAATAAGTATTAATAATTCAGAAGAAATTATATAGTGTAACATTAGAAAGTTCCCTGGGTGACCTACTAAAAGAACATTTTACTTTTTATCCACTTGCAGGACCAGTGAACACATTTAAAAATGATAGTAATTGAAATAAATCTGTCCAAAGCAATGTAAACAAACTTCATTGGAGCACTTTTTAACAGTTTGACCTTTTCCATTTACACCCGATCAGAAACATATGCAGGGAAGGACTGACAACTTTTGGCTCGTGGGGGGGGGGGGGAGGGCAAGTATCCAGTGGCTTAGTTATTTCAACCCACCCATTTTAAAATGCTATATTGGATGGTTATCATGGGCCCCTTCTACAACATGCATGAAAGGCAGCGTACAGTTATAGTAACCAAGACCTCTGAAGAGCACTAGTGACAACCCACAGCTAAGGTGCATGTAATTTGGCCACTGGGCTGGGCAGGCACAGCTTTGTGAACAAGCAGGACAGTTTACGGAAAGACAGGAAGGTGTGAATATACCTACAGCTACAAACATACCCTACACACCTATATATATATACAGTATATATTATATATATATATATATATGTGTGTGTGTGTGTGTGTGTGTGTGTGTGTATGTTTATATACAAATGCTGTAGACACGCATTTAAATGGCTTACAGAAAAGAACTGAAAAATAAACTCCTGAGCACTGCACCTTCTTCACTGGCCTTGACTCCATCATCAAGAGACGTCTGTGGGGCAATTGCCACCCTGACCCAGTCTACCCCCGAGTTACAGAGAGTGACTCCGTTTTAGAGAAGAGCACTTGGTATATTGCAGATGGCAGCTAGAGAAGAAGTTATTGATAGAGATGAAGGTGCTAGATAAAATGACTGCCCCGGGCCTGAGGTATAACAACACTGTACAGCAGCTTACTGCTGTCAAATCAGGTTGGTGCAATATATTTGTGTTAAGAATACATTAATAATGTCAACCGTAACAAACATATTAAATGATTGAAGAAGTAGTTTTGCATTTTCTAACTTTTGTAAGAAGTCTATGAAGTTTTTCAGATATCCTGGTATTTTGCATACATATTGTTTGATGCAGCTGTCACCATACTGTGAAACCGTCTGGTTGATCAACCCCATAGCCAAAGCGTTCTGCCTACCCTGAGGTGCTACAAGAGTATTTCTGTATGTTGTTGAGTTAATTAATCATTTCTTTGACTGGTGAATCTTTAGGAAGCCATAGATTATTTAATGGTTTTCCAGCTAGTCGAACCAACAGCTTATTGTAACTTTCATTTGCACGTATTTAATGTTCTTGTTTTGTTGTATTTCTAAACTTACCTAACCATCCATATCATTATTTTCAGTGTGATTATATTTCCTTAAGAAGAGAATTATATTGTTAAATACAGAGACTGAACTACTTGGAACAGCTGTTGTTAAATTGTTTAGAGATAAATCTTTAATTAACACTTAATGAACAAAAGGTTTATTGTTGCATGTAACAGAACAGGATGGAGGTTGGAAAGTGTCACGGGTCATGGACAAAATTGTTTGTCGTAAAGGATTTTACAACTATGGGGGAAAAAATGATTGACCTGGGTCTGCCATTCTTGATGCCTTGCAGTGACAAACATTTAGGAACTAACACTAAGTTATGGGTTAATTAAGAAGTAAACCTAAAGCATAAAGTTTAGCTTAAAAAAAGATCTTCATTAAATGACTTTTAAAGGGGCATAAAACTGAATTCTTTGTAACGGGCCAGATCAGATTAAACGTGTTGCTTATAAAGCAAAAACCATCACTTCAAATCACATAAAAAAATAAAAAATAAATTTACATAAAGACCTTTACTTTGCACACTAAATACTTTGTATGTCCTATACTAATAATGGGAAGCAAAAAGCAGTCCAAGAACTGCAAATGAGCCACATATATATTTTCATCCATAAGGATTTTGTCTTGTCATGCTAAAAACCTTGGTATTAACCCTTGGACACTCATGGTAAATAACCCCCACCTCAAAAAAGCCTAGCCTCCCCATTTCAATTTAACCCTAACCTAAGTAAAAAGTTTTCACTCTCACACTAACCTGATGCGCAGAAAAGCTGAACTTCGAACTTTGCAATTGCGTTAACATATTCCCCCATAGAATTCAATGAAGCGCGAAAAGTGGGGAAAAAATTAACATTGTACTCGCTCATAATCCTGATCACATTTTATCAAATGTACTAACGCAACATGAAAATTTTAATATTTTACATTCCAATGTTCTTCACATAGAAGAATATGTTCTATTTATTCAAAGATAAATATTTCTATATAAATATATGATTTTTTTGGTAAATTATATATCTATACCTTATATATATATGTATAGATCATTATATAGAAGTGTATATATATATATATATATATATATATATATATATATATATATATATATATATATATAGGAATATCTATTTAATAATACTTAGAATTCTAGATAGATAGAATTCTATCAGCCAATCGGAATTGAAGGGACGCCATCTTGGATGACGTCACTTAAAGGTACCTTCATTCAGTCGTAGCCATCGGAAGAAGAGGATGCTCTGCGTCGGATGTCTTGAAGATGGACCCGCTCCGCGCCAGATGGATGAAGATAGAAGATGCCGTCTGGATGAAGACTTCTGCCCATCTGGAGGACCACTTCTGCCCGGCTTGGATGAAGACTTCTGCCCGTCTGGAGGACCACTTCTGCCCGGTTGGATGAAGACATCTCCAGGTAAGGTGATCTTCTTCAAGGGGTTAGTGTTAGGTTTTTTTACGGGGGGATTGGATGGGTTTTAGAGTAGGGTTGGTTGTGTGGGTGGTGGGTTTTAATGTTGGGGGGACTTGTAATTTTTTTAAAAGGTAAAAAAGCTGATTACTTTGGGGCAATGCCCCGCAAAAGGCCCTTTTAAGGGCTATTTGTAATTTAGTGTAGGGTAGGGCTTTTTTTTTTATTTTGGGGGGGCTTTTTTATTTTGTTAGGGGGATTAGATTAGGTGTAATTAGTTTAAAAATCTTGCAATTTGTTTATTATTTTCTGTAATTAAGTGTTTGTTTGTTTTTGTACTTTAGATAATTTTATTTAATTTAGGGAATTAATTTAATTATAGTGTAGTGCTATGTGTAATTGTAACTTAGGTTAGGGTTTATTTTACAGGTACTTTTGTCTTTATTTTAGCTAGGTAGTTTATTTAATAACTTTTCAACCTAGTTATAATAAATACCAACTTGCCTGTAAAATAAAAATAAACCCTAAGCTAGATACAATGTAACTATTAGTTATATTGTAGCTAGCTTAGGGTTTATTTTATAGGTAAGTATTTAGTTTTAAATAGGAATAATTTAGTTAATGATAGTCATTTTATTTAGATTTATTTAAATTATATTTATGTTAGGGGGGTAGGGTTAGACTTAGATTTAGGGGTTAATAACTTTAATATAGTGGTGGCAACGTTGGGGACGGCAGAGTATGGGTTAATAAATGTAGCAAAAAAGGTACAGGTGGCAGGCACTACAGAACAGACCCACAAAATATTGGGTAAAAAATAAATCCTTTATTGGAGACGATATACAAAGATTAAAAAGGCAGACTGACAGACAGGGTGGACAGAGGTTAATAAATGTAGGTAGGTGTCGGCGATGTTAGGGACGGCAAATTAGGGGTTAAGAAAATTTAACTAATGTTTGCGAGGCGGGAGTGCGGCGGTTTAGGGGGTTAATATATTTATTATAGTGGCGGCGATGTCCGGTTCTTCAGATTATGGGTTAAAAATTTAATTTTAGTGTTTGTGGGAGGGCCTCGGATTAAGGGTTAGTAGGTAGTTTATGGGTGTTAGTGTACTTTTTAGCACTTTAGTTAAGAGTTTTATGCTACGGCGTTGTAGTGTAAAACTCTTAACTACTGACTTTAAAATGCGGTACCAGGCTTGACAGGAGAGGGTTTACCGCTCACTTTTTGGAAGACTCGTAATACCGGCGCTATGCAATTCCCATTGAAAAAAGAGGATACGCAATTGACGTAAGTGGATTTGCGGTATTTCCGAGTCTGGCCAAAAAAGTGAGCGGTACACCTGTACCTGCAACACTCGTAATACCAGCGGGCGTTAAAAAGCAGCATTGGGACTGGCCAACTCTGCTTTTTAAGCCTAATGCACAACTCGTAATCTAGCCGAATATTTGTAATCATAAAGTTAAATATTGACACTTTCATTCATGAAAAGCTTTGTAAAAGCTTTTTTTTTTTTTTTTAATTACCCTTTCATGTTTTCAGATATTCTGCTGTTCCTCAGCTCTTAACAGATACTCTTATTTTTACTTCAGTGACGATTCATACTGTAGCCAATCATATAGTGCCCCCGTTGGCATCAAAAACCAGGGGCTTTATTATTTACTTGCTGAACACCAATGGGGACGTGAGACAATGGCTACACCATGAATCGTCACTGAAGTAAGAAATAGAGTATCTGTTAAGGGAGGAGGAACTGCGGAATATCTGAAAACATGAAAGGGTAATAACAAAAAAAAAATAAGCGTTTACGAAGCCTTTCATGAATGAAAGTGCCTATGTGTTATTTTATGATTTCAAATATTGTAAATTAAAATGATTAAGTTTACCATCACTTTAAATATAAATATTGCATAGATAAGCTTTTACATGTTTTCATATACTTGACTGTGAAGGGATCCAATGCACGATATATATATATATATATATATATATATATATATATATATATATATACATATATTTAGACATGTATATATATGTATCTCTATGTTAAAGCCCTTTGCCTGCCTTTTTTTTTTCTTACACCTGAGACCTCATATCTTTGAGCCCTTATAACTTTTTAATAACATGTTTTGAAAATATGTTTTATCAGATAGTGTTATTATGAGTGTAAATGTACTTTTAAATGTATTTTTGATGTTTTTGGGACACTATTTATTCGAGAGTTACAATTAACCAGAGCTCTGACATGCGTAAAATGAAATTGCTCTCAAACGATCGGGTTTATAACTGTTAGCGCAGTACTCGTAATCTGGCCCATAACGAATAAAGAGCTCAAGTCCTCAGATGATATCACTTCTTCTTACAGGTTTGCTTAAGCCAATAGATAAATGCATTATTTGTTTCCATAACCTGGTACAAAATAATATTTATGTAAACCACTGGTGTGTTTAGGTTTTATAGTGCCCTAGGCCTCACTATTGTACCAGTGATCTTTGCTAATTTTATTTCACATTTGTTCATTATTGACCACTTATAATCATAGGCAAATAAATCAGTGATTAACCTCTTCCAGACAGGCACATGTAGCGAGAGCTCTGATAACTATTTTCAGGCAGGTGGATATAGATCAGAGGTTAAAGGGACATGAAACCCAATTTTTTCTTTTATGATTTAGAAAAAGCATGCAATTCTAAACAACTTTCTAATTGACTTCTATTATCTAATTTGCTTAATTTTCTTGATAGCCTTTGTTGAAAAGCATATCTAAATAGGCTCAGTAGCTGCTGATTGGTGGCTGCACATAGATGTCTGGAGTGATTGGCTCCCCCATGTGCATTGCTATTTCTTCAACAAAGGATATCTGAAGAATGAAGTAAATTAAATAATAAAAGTAAATTGGAAAGTTGTTTAAAATCGTATTCTCTATCTGAACCATGAAGGAAAAATGTTGGGTTTAATGTCCCTTTAAAGGGACATTGAACCCAAATTTTTTCTTTTGTGATTCAGATAGAATCACAAAAGAAAAAAATTGGGTTCAGTGTCCCTTTAAGCTCTGATCTATATAACCACATATAAGATTGGTCATGAACTCTTTCAGGCATAAATAAAACAATTATAACCCTTTCCAGAGAGACACGTATAGATTGGTGCTTGACGTCTTCCACACAGCCCCATGTAAAACATTGATTAACCCCCTAGATTTAGCCTCATAGATAACCCCATTTTGTTTCTTTTGCTGAATACACCATTAAACCTGCTTATTTCCTGCAAGATTCTAATAGTGTGTTTGATATCCCCAAATTACAATATTTTACTTTTTTAACCCTACCATGTCTACTTATGTGCTTAGAGTACCAGCTGCTCACTTCCCCAGGCATTTTTTTCTCTTTTGACAAACCAGGGCTGTATAACTAATCTCAAGCTGTACCAACCACTGAAAATACATAAAAAAATGAGCTCCTGTGGCCCTGCTTCACAAACAACCTAGAGTGAAAGGTGAGTCGTATGTGAACAGTTAGGGCTAGATTTATTAAAGCTGAGGCGCCTCAGCTCGCCTGTGGCGGGGCGAAAATACCTGCAGGTATTCGGCATTGCACACGAGAGCAATTTTGCGCTCACGTGCAATCCCGCCCCCTGCCCGCGCACAGCCAATCACGCGCGGGCAGGAGCTGTCAATCTCCTCGATCTGACTAGACCAAGGAGATTGAATTTCGCCAGATTAGAGGTGGCGAAGAGGCTCAGGAAGCAGCGGTCTGGTGACCGCTGCTTGATAAATGACGGCGAGCAAGTTCTTGAGAGAACTTGCTGCCGTATGGGCTTAATATATCTAGCCCTTAGTGTGCTTAAAGAGACACTGAATCCAAAAAATTTCTTTCATGATTCAGATAGAGCATGCAATTTTAAGCAACTTTCTAATCTTCATTCTCTTGGTGTCTTTATTTGAAAAGCAAGAATGTAAGTTTAGATGCCGGCCCATTTTTTTGTGAACAACCTGAGTTGTTCTTGCTGATTGGTGGATAAATTCACCCACCAATAAACAAGTGCTGTCCAGGGTCTGAACTAAAAATTGTCTGTCTCCTTAGCTTTAGATGCCTTCTTTTTCAAATAAAGATAGCAAGAGAAAGAAGAAAAATTGATAATAGGAGCAAATTAGAAAGTTGCTTAAAATTGTTGCTCTATCTCAATCACAAAATAAAAAAATTGGGTTCAGTGTCCCTATATCACACAAGTCACCATGGGGAGGGGGGTAAAAGACTTAAAATATAGCAGTTTGCCTATCAAATAGACACAGTGTATGCTTAAAAAGCATGCATCAATGTAACACTGGAAATAACAATGTTTAGTATCCCTTTAAACATTATGGAGACCAGTGTTAGGTTTGTGTCTTTCATTCCATATATGTGTCTGTATTAAAGACTCAAAGTCCCCATGTGTTTCCTGTAGGGTTGGCCGCTGTCCTCCACAAAAATACTGGGAAGTCTGTTGGTGAAAGGGTGGGTACAATGGTAGATGGAGTCACATAAAGCGCTACCTTAGCCTCCACTCGAGATCCCACAATGTATATTTTTCACAACTAAGCAATCATTTAACCCCTTGACTGCCAGTAACTTACAAATCAATTATTTGACCTCTTTGGTTGCCAGTAACACAAGTAAACAGAAGTGAATTTACTTAATTGACTAGCGCTCACTTCTTTCTGCTCTATATTTGAAATAAATGTAAGAATTTTTGTGAAGATTTTACTGGACAGGTTGTTAAAATACTGGACTGTGCAGTTGAATACTGGTCACCTGGCAATCCTCATTTCCTTTAATTGATACTGATTCCTATCACCAAATTAACCTGATCTGTAGTATACTGGAGTGAGAGATCTGCATAAGTGAACCCATAGTCAATATGGGCTCACTTTAAAGGGACATTCGGTTTAAAAAAAAAAAAAAAAAAACTCATTAGATTATATTTTTTTTAAACAAATTCCTTTCTTTTACTGCATGTTTAATGCTTTCCAAAGAGTTAAAGTTGCACTCCGAAGAAAAAAACTATTCTGCTCTAGATGAAGATAGGACCAGTGATTGGAGCATTGTAATGTATGCTTACTTCTGATTGGCTCGCTACCTGTATCTTCATCTGGGGTGGTACAGGAGCACTAGTATATATTTGGCCCCTTTGCAAAGGTTAAAAACAGAGTTAAAGAAAATAATTTGTTTCAAAATGAAATGCTCTTTTAATATGTTTTGCTAGAATAAGAAAAAGGAATCCCAATGTATAATGGAATCTCTACACAGCTGGTGTTTTTTTCGACATTCTGAGACAAAGACAATAAAATTAATTAAAAACATGTAACAGGTACGATTGGACAGGAATGACAAGTCTCACATCTGTTATTTTGGCACATAATGTGTAGCTCACACTAGGCAGAGAAAGAGTTAAATTTAATTAGGAAAGCACTGACTCAAAAAAATCTTTTGAATGTTCTCCAGAATCTAAAATAAATGCCCTGCCTTTAATTAGCTACTGAAGAGCACACGCAGCAGAACAGATTCCCTTGTATTGCCATTGTGTTGTAGAGATAAATGCTAATGAGGGCTCGTTAAGAGGCGAGAGGGATAAATTGTCATTACCCCAAGCTGGCAACCAATAAACTTGCAGCCCCTAGCATTCACCCATGAAACAACTTTTCGTGTAGCCTCTCTGTAGCAAAAAAATCCCTAATAACCTTAAAAGTCTATTGCAATATTTGATGTTTTGTAATTATAACATACGGTGAATAATTTCATAGCTGTATCATATTATTCTTCTTAAAAGGGACATGAAAGTTAAAATTATACTGGGCCTATAGAGGCACTTTGCAATGCATTAATTTGACACAAGATTGGCAGCTCTAAAGCATCATTGGTGCCCATGAAAGAGAGTACTTAAAGTGAAAGTAAAGTTATCTGGTTTGCGATTCTCAGTAGCAGTCTTTGGGCATAAATAATATGACTTTCATTCATCGTTTTTTTTTTAAATTTAGCTAAAATCAAAGTTATCGCCTTAATTACAAAACTTTTTAGACTATCCAAATTCAACCCGTTAATAATTATTTTTTTTCACTCCGTGTCACGTTTTTTCAACAGCCAATTGAAAATCTGGCCGTTAGGTGGCAGTGAAACCATGTCACCCGCCTACTTATTAATCTACGCATGCGCAAATGTTTTGCCAGACACTAATATAGCAGGAGCGTGCTCCTGTTTCTCTGGGCACAAACAGTTTCGCTGAGAAGCGCATGCGCAGTAGACGGAGCCGTACAGTATTTGCGCATGAGCATTACAAGGCCATATACTAAGATATCAGGAGCGTGCTCCCGTTTCTCTGGGCACAAACAGTTTTGGCAAGAAGCACATGCACAGTAGATGGAGCCGTACCTGATTAGCGCATGCGCAATACAAATAGTCACTGTGAAGGCGCTTTGGAGCTACGTATAGAGCGGGTTGGGACCGCTCTATACGTCAGAACACAGAAATATAAGAAGTAGAGGATGGGAGGAGTTGGAATAAATACGGTAGGAAATTAGAGTTTTAATAAAACTTCTAATTATTGATACATTTATGAAAATAAAGTTAGCGATCTTAATATACTAAGGTAGTAGAAAAAATTAATGTGTTCGAAAGGGACCAACTTTACTTTCACTTTAAAGGGACACATTACTATAAAATGTATTTCTCCAATGACTTTCACTCTCTGTCTCTCTCTCTCTCAGTAGGTTAATTTATGCTGTATCCTGTTTGCAAAGCTTTTCTGCAGAAAATACTGCAGTATTTATAGTACGAATATAGGTAGCAGCTTCAAAAGCCAAATCAGCTACATCAAATGACTAAATAAAGGTAACAGAGCTGTTGTAAACAATACACATTTGAGAAATGGAAACACATTAATCCCTTCGTGCCGGCATCAAAATGCTAACATCAGGAACAAAGTTCCGATGTAAACACTAGCTATAAAAATGAAATCACGCAATTGTCGATGCGATCACATGATTTCAAGACCAGGAACAAATCATGGGGGACTGCCTACGCTGCAGGACACCATATTAGGTAGAAGGTTCTATGCCATCCTGATGATGTTAAAGCCCAGCACTTTAAGTACAGTATTTAATGCCCTAATAGCATGAAGGGGTTAAATTGCAGAAATGTTTACAGTACAATGTCTGATTGTTAAGTATGATCTCATGCATTAGCTTGATAGACAGGTAAGCTAGTAGCTACTGTAGCTATGGATTCTGGGCATAGAAATAAGATCTGCATTTTATCAACTTTATCTTCAATATATCACTAATATTTGCAAGTTCCATATTAGGAATGAACAGTAGTTGTGATTTGTAAGAAGCACTGGTAAGGGACAGGGCCTCATTTTGTTTTATTCCTGTGAAATGTGAGGAACCCAATATGGCCGCCAAGCGTAATATACATGCATAGAGACCATGTGACTCGAGGGCCTTACAAGTAGCAGTTTTGCCACTGTGCACAAGGGAACAGCTATTGTTTTTTTTGTTTTTTGTTTTAAGAAAGATGAAAGCAGGAAAATTAGGCTTGTCTCAAGACTATACAGTATTGGGACACTCCCACTGTTTGTTGCTTAGCTGGAGTTATGTTTCTTACCACTTTGAGTATGCTTCCCTGAAATTTAAATTGTTTCTGAAACACTTGCTGGTCAAAACACTAACTTACATCATGTCTAAACCTCAGAGAATGCAAGGTTCAAATTCTTGGCAAGTACTGATTGCTATTGCTCTCTCTGTGCTGTAATGAAATGTATCTAACTAAAAACTTACTAAGAAGAACATGCAGTTTGCCTTAAAGTAATTCTTTATTCAAGCTAAATATATTCTTAAAAGTTAAAGGGCCATTATAGTGGCATGACATTTTATCACTATTGACCCTGCAACTCTATGTGCTTAACCCTGCACTGAGCCAATCAGCAGCGATAGTCACACAGCTGGGTCAGTGACAGTTTCCGCTTGGGATAAACAGTTTTCTGCAGCTTCAGAACAGTATTTTAACTATGTGTTTAGCCCCTGCAAAGAGGCGATAGTGATAAAATGACATGCTCTCTTAAAGAATAAGAATATGTATTTTTTTTTTCAATATATTAGCCCTTGAACTATAAATGCTCCAACTTTAGTACTCAGACACCTGGCATTACATTATTTTGAAACCAGACATTTGGAGGAAATGCTATGTTTTTGTGTTTTTAACTAAAACTTGCTTTGTAGGACAATAAACCATCCCATCTTTCTCTAATCTACAAAACAGAGTTCCCTATGAGGCTGAATATAAAGCATTTTGTTGACTTCAAAATAAAGTCAAATGCATTAATATATCAGCACCAATATAAGTAGAGTAGGTAATGTAATGTGTTCAGGAACTGTAGTTTATTAAGCAGATATATATACAAAAAGAGTAATAAGAACGACATCTGGCAAGAAAGATTTCAATCTACCTTTACAGCACTTTTGACTGAGGTTTACAGCATGTATCCTCCTGTAATTCCTCTCAGTGAACCTCATTTCCTCACCATGACTATACTCATTGGATCGTGACTTGTTTGGAAAGCAAATAAAGACACAATCACCACTTTTACTCTTCAATAAACCAGTTGAGAAGAGCCAGTTAAGCGGCAAACAGGATTATCAATGTAATTGCCTAGCTGATAGCCTGTGCAGACAATCCTTTTGTGCCTGTTAATGACTCTTAGAAGCCCAGACTGCATGCCTTGTAAGTGAAAGTGCATCTCAAAAAACATAAACATAGTGTGATGTAAATAAATAAAGGAAGAAATAGATAGATAGATGATAGATAGATAGATAGATAGAGAGATAGATAGATAGATAGATGATAGATAGATAGATAGATAGATAGATAGATAGATAGATAGATAGATGATGGATAGATAATAGATAGAAAGATAGATAGATAGATAGATAGATAGATAGATAGATAGATAGATAGATAGATAGATAGATAGATGATAGACAGATAGATAGATAGATAGATAGATAGAGGGAGATAGATAGATGATAGATAGATAATAGATAGAAAGATAGATAGATGGATAGATAGATAGATAGATGATAGATAATAGATAGAAAGATAGATAGCTATATAGATCAGCTCAATATACAATAATTGTTACACCACAAGTGATAAATGTTAGGCTTTAAAGGAAATATGAGAGGTCAGCCAGACCATAACGCTGTAGTATCTTACCATGTTGTTGACACTTTCCAGTGGTGAACGTGGACTCTGACAGACACTGTCCACCGAGCACCTGTATTTGTTTTAAAACAGTGTGTAAGCTGATGAATTATTGTTAAAGGGACAGTAAAGTCAAAATTAAACTTTCATGATTATGATAAAAGATACAATTTTTAAACAACTTTTCAAATTGTTTCTATTATTTGCTTTGCTTCATTCTCTTGGTAAAAGCACAGCTAGGTAGACTTGGGTGCAGCAATGCCCTACTGGGAGCTAGCTGCTGCTGCTGGTGGCTGCACATAAATAACACTTATCATTGGCTCACCCAATGTGTTCAGCCTGTAGTGCATTGACGCTTCTTCAACAAAGGACACTATGAAAAAAGAAGCAAATTTGATAATAGAATTAAATTGAAAAGTTGTTTAAAATTGTATGTTTTGTCTGAGTCAAGAAAGAAACATTTTGGGTTTCATGTCCCTTTAAGATAATTATCCTGTTTATGATTTAGGAAATGTCTTGTGTCCAAAATATGTTCTAAAAAGGTAAAAGAGCAAAACTAAAAGCTAAGACAGCCTAGGAGGATGAAGAAATGGGAACTAGCTGGACAACTAATGCCTGCACACCAGAATTAGGTCCGACTCTGGCTGCTCAGCGGTAACCACAATTATGCCTGAGTTAGTTTGACAGGGAAACATCTTTGAAGTAAAAATCCAGAAGAAATAATTAATTTAGAGGAGTACAGTTAGAAGGTTTGTTACACAGGTAATTTGAGCATGTAGTTAATTGATGTCTGTAATTGGCTTGGTGTTCATTTGTGTATCCAAGTGCTACTTACAGTTTCAAGCTATGGACATATTCCAAATTGTTCATGCAAATTTCAGAATAGTTAAAGTGACACAAAAAGCTCATGTTTTCAACCATGAATTTTATAGCACAGGCTTTATATATTTATATGAAATTTAGTTATCTAAAATGTAGTGATCCAGAAATTAAACTTAAAAGACCAGTAAATACAGTAGAATTGTATTGTCAACAAATACATGATAAAAAGATAATGAACAGCTTGTACATCAAATGAGTAGATTTTATTTTTACAAATTATGTCTATTTCCACTCCCCTATATCATGTGACAGCCATCAGCCAATCACAAATGCATATATGTATATACTGTGAACACTTGCACATGCTCAGTAGGATCTGGTGCTCAGAAAGTGTGCGTATAAAATGACAGTGCAGAATTTGATAATGGAAGTAAATTGGAAAGTTGTTCAAAATTCATGTTCTATCTGAGGGCTAGATTGCGAGTGGAGTGGCAGGTCGAGCATTTGAGCGTTAAAACCGCTAGAATAATTATTTGTGCTCGGTGATTAAGGCTCGTATTACAAGTTGAAAGTAAAAAGTTTGCTCTCTCGAGTTTGCAAAGTCGCGGTAACAAATAGACTTTGAGAAGTCGCTAATACAAAATTGCATTCCCCCATAGACTTCAATGGAGCTAAAAAAGTTGAAAAAAAAACAGTCATATATGTCTGTAAATACATAATTACACATATGAATACATATATATATACATATACACACGCACACACATATATATATATATATATATATATATATATATTTATACATATATACTGTATATACAGACATTTTTAGATATGTATGTATCTCATTGTTAAAGCCCTTTGCAGTCCTTTTTTTTTTCACGAGACCTCATATCTTTGAGCCCTTATAACTTTGCAATGCAATTGTTTTTTGATAATTTTTATAGATGTAATTATGAGTGTAACTGTACTTTTAAATGTATTTTTGAAGTGTTTTGTGACACTTTTTTGACTCGCATAACAGTTAACCAGATCTCTGAGGTTGCGTTAATCATTCTAGTGTAAATCACAATTGTGCTCACGGGTTTCACATTTAGGGACATATTTAACAATGTGCGAGTGGTCATGATACGAAGTAGCATATTACGTCCTCTGCACATCGCTGCACATTGATAAATGCCGACAGCATACGCTGTCGGCATTTATCATTGCACCAGCAGTTCTTGTGAACTGCTGGTGCAATGCCGCCCACTGCAGATTCAAGGGCAATCAGCCGCTAGCAGGGGGTGTCGATCGGGTTAATTTCTGTCTGCTGCCTCAGAGCAGACGGACAAGTTATGGAGCAGGTTCGCCGGAAACAAGGGGCCTCAAGCTCTATACGGAGCTCGATAAATATGCCCCTTACTTTCAACTTGTAATATATGAGGAATTTAACGCGCAAATGTCCACAAAACCCCTATATCGCCCATGTGCAAATGATAGCGCTCCACTAGTAATTTAGACTTGAATCTTGACATTTTAATTTTGACTTAACTGTCTCTTTAAATGTATTTTTGTAGCACATCTTTACACTGCCTCAGTTCCCTAAAATAGATCCATATTATCCAGAGAGTACCTGTACTGAATTAGCATTTTGTGAGCCTAATGGAGAGGCTAACACTTGCTGTGACACTGGAAAATGTCTCTTCAAGACAGGATTCTGTTGTCTTACACCGAAGGTCTCTAGACAAAAATCTATTGTGAATTTTAATCACAATTGAGTGGTTGTAAAGTGTATCAAATAACAGAACATGATTATCAGAAACAAATGCAAAGATAAGTTCTGATGTGAAACAATTTCAGTAATATTAATACTTTCTGGTGTGTATTTCTAATTTGTGTTCATTTCTGAATAGCAAAAGGGTTAAAATTAGAATGCAACTGTGTATCTGTATCCACAGTGCACTGTAGCCCAAGAGGTTAATATGATTCACTGGGCCTGGCATGGTGTCTCAATCCTAGATCTCCCACTTCAAAGCTCAATAATTTTGCCACTCATCTCATCCAAGATTATGTCATCTTCTAGTGATCCTCATCTCCCTTGGAGCAGATTCCTGCCATCAGCCACAATTCCAGCAAGTTATCTGTCAAATTCAATCTCTAGTGACAGGCACGGCCTCCCTAAGGCAGCCTTGGGACGCAAAACTAAACCTCAAGATTCAGTTTCACAACTGAGGCGAAGGAGAAGGGGGGGCAGTTAGGAAAAATACGTCTATTTCTGTTTGTACAACTTTTTCACATAGAAACATTGTAGCTTGGTAGGTCACATGTCCAAGATGAAAAAAATAGCACAAGCAAGCAACATTCAACTTTGGTAGTAGTCCGAGGTACTTATATCTTCAAAGGAAAATACACAGTGGTGCTTCCATATGCTTTTATCTGCTTAACCTAAAAAACAGAACATGAGTTATTAAAAGGGACCCTAAACGCAACATTTTTCTTTTATGATTCAGGTAGAGAATACAATTTTAAACAACTTTCCAATTTACTTCTATTATCTAATTTGCTTCATTCGTTAGATATCCTTTGTTGAAGAAATAGCGATGAACATGGGTGAGCCAATCACACAAGGCATCTAGATATGCTTTTCAGCAAATGATATAAAGAGAATAAATTAAATTAGATAATAGAAGAAAATTAGAAAGTTCTTTAAAATTGCATGCTCTCTCTAAATCATGAAATATTTTTGGGGTTTCATGTCCCTTTAATATAACGAGAAAAAAACAATAACAAACATAGGGCCAGATTACAAGTGGAGAAAGCAATATCAGCAATATTTCGAGAAAGTGATATTAGCGCTCCACTGAGTAATACCAGTGCACACTAATGTGCGCTGGTATTACAAGTTGAGCACAATGCGAACGCAACCTTCCACAGGCACCAATGGAAGGATTGTTCTCATGCCGTCAGACACGGAATGAGAACTCGCGCAGTGCAGGTGGTAAGAAGTGCAGCTATAGCAGCAAAGTGTAAATATATATGTATATGCTTATATACATGTATATTTATGCATTCACATGTATATAAACACGTATTAAAAACATAAATATATATGTATTTAAACATATACATATATATTTACTGAGAACACACAGTTCCCATAAACCTCAATGTAAAGGCACTTTTCAGTGCCGTTTTTTTCTAACACCCCACACCTGCTCCCTTTAGACCCCAAAAACTGCTTTTTGCTTTTTTTTAATAAAAAAATAAAGAGGCTACTATCTTTATTTTTTATTTTATCACACATGATTTTGGGGGCATTTTGTGGACATTTATAAAATTAACCAGAGATCTGATCTGATCACTTGTAATGGCTGGTTATTTAACCCCAGCTCGCAAACAGGCAAATTTGCGTGCATGCGATAAATTAGTGCTCCACTAATCTATCCCATAATGTATTTGGTAACATAGAAAGAACATAGAAAGAACATAGATATCGGCTCCTTGCCCAGTGTGCTTAGAGGAATGTGGCTGAACCTCACTGACGAGGCCCATAGGAGGCTGAAACGATCGACTGGGGTTGTCATGTTCCTTGTTCAGAGGAGAATTGCCTGGTATTTCGGGGCTGGACTACACATTCATCTTTCTGAAATGATAATATATAATGAATTTAAATATGCATTTTAGTCTGTTAAAAGTTAATTCTAAAAATACAACTATGCCGATGTATTGAAACAGCCATAGGTCACATAGACATGGGGGCCGATATATCAAAGTGCGAACGGACATGATCCGCCAGACCGCGCTGAATGCGGAGAGCAATACGCTCTCCATATTCAGCATTGCACCAGCAGCTCTTGTGAGCTACTGGTGCAACTCCGTCCCCTGCAGATTCACAGCCAGCAGGGGGGTGTCAATCAACCCGATCGTACTCGATCAGGTTGAATTGCAGCGATGTCTGTCCTCCTGCTCAGAGCAGGCGGATAGGTTATGGAGCAGTGGTCTTTAGAACGCTGCTTCATAACTGGTGTTTCTGTGGTAACTGGTGTTTCTGTGGTAACTGGTGTTTCTGTGGTAGCTGGTGTTTCTATGGGCTCCATAGAGTAGTGGTCTTAAGACTGCTGCTTCTTTACTCTTGTTTCTGGCGAGTCTAAAGTCTTGCATGCAAACAGCTGCATACAGCTCCATACGGAGCTTGATAAATCGGCCTCATTGGGTTAGATTGTTCTTATTGCAGATATCTATATGTTAGCAGTAAGATATGCCAAATTAAAATATCGGTACACTCATAAATTAATTGGAATAGATCAAATAAATTGCAAATATCAAGATTATCAAGCTTGAACTTTGCTTCAAAACTGCTAAATTAGGACCTGAACAACATTAAAGGGACATGAAATCCAAACTCTTGTGTTGAAGAAGGAGCCATGAACTACAAGAAGCTAGCTGAATACATCAGGTCAGCTAATGAAAAGAGGCATATATGCGCTAGCTCCCAGTAGTACATTATTGCTCATTGGAAGTGAATAGGAATGTTTTTTAAAATTGCATGCCCTATATTTACAATGGGGTTTTATTTCCCTTTAATATACATTGGACTAGATACATAGGGCCCGATTTATCATGAGTCTGGCGGAACGATCATGTCCGCCAGACATCGATAAATGCCGACAGCATACTCGGCAATGTGCCTCCTTCAGATTTGCCGCTATCAGGGGGTGTTATTCAACCCGATCGGAAGAGTTAAGGAGCAGTGGTCTTAAGACCACTGCTTCTTAACTCCTGTTACCGGCGAGCCTGAAGGCTCGCACGGAAACAGATGTATTTGGCCCCATTTGGGCCATGATAAATCGGCCCCATAGGATCCTCATTATGTTGCAGAGGGGTCTTGTTATTCAGACGACAAGATCATGTTTAAAATTCATTGAGGCTTATTTCACCCATCTTTTCTATTCAATCATATGTGGGTGTTCCTGCCATTAACATATGAAGATATCTGGATTTGTGAGATTATCTGGACTTGTGAGATGCATACATTACAATTAGGGTTGCACCGATGCCGATACTAGTATCGGTATCGGTACCGATACCAAGTACTTGCATGAGTACTTGTACTCGTGCAAATGCACCGATACTTAAACCGATACCTCCACTTACTACCCATATGCTATCTTGTGGTGTTTTTTTCAAACTGCATGTTCCCATTTCATTTAAAGCTGGAGTGGAGACTAAACTAAAAATTGTTTACTACTGTTCTGCCAATACAAATTGCTCTTATTTGTATTATTGTAGGAGAGATCACTGTACTGCGTTCAAACAAACCCCTAAAGTACTGGGCAGTTAATAAACTGAGATTTCCAGCTCTGGCTAAAATGACCCAAAAATATCTTTCTGCCCCATGCAGTAGTGTGGAAAGTTGAACCTCCTTACTGATAGCAAAAACAGACTTATAGCTGAACATGCAGAGATGCTTCTGTTCTGTTCCTTAAAAAGAACTTGCCACTAACTTTTGAAAAATTATTCTAATTGCTAGATTGCCTGTTATACTGCTACTTCTCATCTTGCACAATTATGTTCAAAACATACTGTACTCTGAGGAACATCTTAGCTTATATAATTGCAGGAAGAGTACTCATAGGAAAAATTAAGTTAATCCCAATGAACACTCATCCTGCAATTATAGGTAAAAGGTAATTAGATAACATTTGATTGATAAGCTTTACCAATGCTCTGTTCACATTTCCAACTCCATAGCCTTTAATGGAGTAGGACGTGTAATGAGAGCATTGGTAAAGCTTACCAGTCAAATGTAATCTAGCCCATAGTGTTGTTCGCCATCATTAAACAGTATTCTGTTCTATATTTTACTGTATGGCACTTTTGGTTGGTTGCAATTTTATATTTGTTATTTATTGTTGTTGTTAATATATTTTATTGTAATATTTTTATTTCTTTACATGTTCTGTGAACTTTGTAACAAATAAAACCTGTTTTATTATTTCATAATGTATTTTGAGCTACAGTCCTTCATAATTATAAAGAAGCAATCTTAAATAATTAGTCTGTATTGTGCTTGGTAAACTGTCCCATGACATTAAAAAAAAAGTATCGGTAATTGGTATCGGCGAGTATTTGAAAACAAGTATCGGTACTTGTACTTGGTCTTAAAAAAATGGTATCGGTGCAACCCTAATTACAATAGAACTAAAAAAAAATGTAATTTAACAATTGTATTAGACTTTTTTTTTTGGGAAACATTTAACCAGAGCTCTGAGGACACGGTTATCAATCTAGCGTGAATCGTGATTACACTCACGAGCACAAACACCCACGATATACCCCTTATCGCTCGCATGTAATTTAGCGCTCCACTCGTAATCTGGCCAGTACTCAGATGATTGAAAACCTTCAGTTGCTCAGCAGCACTGAACTAGGGGCTTTTCATTAGTGCCCTTTAACACTGTAAGGTATCATTCGGATATATTTTTCTCAGTGACACAGGCACATGGAAGTTTACAATTTTCAGATATAAATGTTAAACTCTGTAGTGCAATGAAACAGCAAGTGCTGTTACAGAAGAAAAAGCAGCTCCACACACATATTAACTAATGTATGGGATTGTATACACTGAGAGCAAGATATAAATAAATATCAGCAGGTCTTCAGCCACAGTCAATTTTAACCACTTAGGCACATAGATCCCTCCAAATTGAAAAAGAAGCTAGAGATTAGCATAGAAACTGGAGATTTTTCTGACACCTGTCCTCAGGTCACACTAACAGAAATGTCTCTGAATAACAAGATCACACAAGTCAGCAACACTTATTATGTAACGTTTAACACAAATATAGACTGGTTTAAAGCATAAGTATCAATAAAACAGATCACATAGAAGATCTAATCATACAGAGTTTCAGTAAATATGCCCTTCTGGCAACAGGATTGTACTGGAGCAAGTTCTGTCATCATGCAAAATAGACTTATTCTAAAGGTTATATAAACGCATTTTTCTAAATAATTTTATGATTTTTTATTTTTTTTTAATTTTTTAAACAGTTACTAAGAAAATTGTGCACAATAATGAATGGGGTTATAAAATAGCGCTGCCATTACAAGTTTTGCGGTGAGGCTAAAAAGCTTGTGTTACACCTTATATCGACATGATCCGTTCCGCAATCTGAGAGCAGTAGTTATGAGTTTTACGCAACAAAACTGTTACACAAAACTCATAACTAAAGTGTTACAAAGTACACCAACACCCATAAACTACATATTAACCCCTAAACCGAGGCCCTCCTGCATCAAAAAACTATATTAAACTTATTAACCCCTAATCTGCCGCTCCCTACATCGCCACCACTAATAACATTTATTAACCCCTATTCCGCCGCTCCCCGACATCGTCACCATTATACTAAAGTTATTAACCCCTATTCCCCGCAACCCTAACATCTCCCACACTATAATAAATATATTAACCCCTATTCCGACGCTCCCTGACATCGTCACCATTATACTAAAGTTATTAACCCCTATTCCCCGCAACCCTAACATCTCCCACACTATAATAAATATATTAACCCCTATTCCGCCGCTCCCCGACATTGTCGCCACTAAAGTTATTTACCCCTAAACCTCTGGCTTCCCACATCACTGCCACTAAATAAACCTATTAACCCCTAAACCGCACTACTAAACAAAATTAAGGGCAATGCCCATACAAATGCCCTTTTCAGGGCAATGGGTAGCTTAGGTTTTTTTTAGAGTTAGGTTTTTTATTTTGGGGGGTTGGTTGGGTGGTGGGTTTTACTGTTGGGGGGGTCTTTGTATTTTTTTCAGAGAAAAGAGCTGATTTCTTTAGAGCAATGCCCTACAAAAGGCCCTTTTAAGGGCTATTGGTAGTTTATTGTAGGCTAGGGTTTTTTATTGGGGGGGGGTTATTTTGATAGGGCTATTAGATTAGGTGTAATTGTTTTTATTTTGTATAATTTCGTTTTGCTATTTTTCGTAATTTAGTATTTTTTTATTTTTTGTAATTTAGTATATTTTTATTTTTTGCAATTTAGTATTTTTATTTTTATGTAACTGTAGATTTAATTTTTTTAGTAGTGTTAGTTTTTTTTAATGAGTAATTTAATTTATTTAATTGATAGTTATTTTAATTTTAGTATGATAGTATACTATAGTATAATGTTAGTTTAATTTATAGTTTAAACTTTTTTTAATTTCCCAGGTAAGTTTTTATTTATTTTAAGATAGGGATCTTGTAATTTTAATTTAAAGTTAGGGAGTTGTTTAGGTTTAGGGTTTAATAGTTTAATTTAGTTTTGGCGATGTGGGGGGCTGGCGGTTTAGGGGTTAATAGGTTTATTTAGTGACAGTGATGTGGGAGCCCAGAGGTTTAGGGGTTAATAACTTTATTTAGTCGAGGCGATGTCGGGGAGAGGTGGAATAGGGGTTAATATCTTTATTATAGTGTGGGCGATGTTGGGGTGCGGGGGAATAGGGGTTAATAACTTTAGTATAGTGGGGGCGATATCGGGAGCGGCAGATTAGGGGTTAATAACTTTATTTAGGTGTTGGCGATGTCGGGGCAGCAGATTAGGGGTGTTTAGACTTGGGGTTTATGTTAGGGTGTTAGGTTCAAACTTAACTTTTTTTTCCCCATAGACATCAATGGGGTTGCGTTACGGAGCTTTTTATTCCGCCATCGCAGGTGTTAGGTTTTTTCTAACCCTTTCTCCCCATTGATGTCTATGGGGAAAATGTGCACGAGCACGTCAAAGCAGAGCTTGGATTTTGTGTGGTATGGAGCTCATCGCAACCATATCGCACGCACAAGGTGGCTTTTTCAAAACTCGTAATGGCAGCGCTATGGAGGGTGAAATAACGCAACTTTTGTTGCATTCGTTTCGCACCCTCTATAGCGTAAAACTTGTAATCTAGGTGACAGTTGGACACTTATTTTAGTCATGGAAATTTTTGCTTCAATAACAGCTCATCCTAGATTATGGGGGTTTCTGAAGCAGATGGTAAAATGGCGGGTTTATGTTGCTCCTAAAGTTTTTGTAGGGTCATCTGTCTGAGATTGGTCATGGGGAGAAACAGCAGAATTAATCTAACTTTGCTGTCTTGTGAAATCTGGAATCTATAACAGTATTGGCTAGGAGACTGCATAAAACTCTTTCTAGATCACTTTGCCGCCTGGCCTCATTCTCAGTGACTTCAACCTCCCTGTTGATAATCCCACTGCCTCCTCTGCAACACAACTTCTGCAACTCACTTCCTCTTTCGTCCTGTCACAATGGACTGACTCTCCCACTCACAAAGATGGTCACTCCCTTGATCTGATTTTCAGCTATCGATGCACTATCTCAGACTTCACAAACTCACTTTTTCCTCTTTCTGACCTCCACCTCCTCACTTGTACCATCACCTCCCTCCCTACAACTCTCCCTCCTTCTACCTCTCAGACTAAACTTCACAGAAGTATCAAGTCACTAAATCAGCAACAGCTCGCTAACTCTCTTGAACCTTGTCTCTCTTCTATCCCCTCTTTTTCCTGTGATGAATCTATCTGCCACTATAACTCCACCCTTACATCAGTCCTTGATAATCTGGCCCCACATACCATAGCTCGGAAAACATACACTCATCCTCAGCCCTGGCATACTCCTCTGACACGGTACCTACGTAGATGTTCCCCTACTGCTGAACGACACTGAAGGAAATCTTGGAGTTCTGCTGACTTTCTTCACTATAAATTCATCTTGAACTCATACTATTCTGACCTTAATCTATATAAGTAACATTACTTCTCCACTCTTATCTCTACTCTTTCTTCAAACGCAAAACGTCTGTTCTCCATATTCAATACTCTTCTCCGCCCACCCCCACCTCCCACCACAACTTTTCTCTCAGCTCAAGATTTTGCAAGCTACTTCAACAACAACATCGACTCCATCAGAAATGAAATCAGCTCTCAACATACTACCGGTCTCCCACCCCCTCAAAAGCTCACAATCATCCAAAACCCACATAGCCATAAATTTAGCTCTTTTGCCCCTGTTGCAGAGGAGGAAATTTCTGCCCTTATAATATCCTCTCACCTTACTACCTGTCCCCTCAACCCCATCCCTTCACAACTACTCCCCTCCCTCTCTTCTTCCCTTACCCCTATACTCACACACATCTTCAACCTCTCCCTCAGCACTGGTATAGTTCCCACATCTCTTAAACATGCATTAGTCACAACTATCCTCAAAAAAACTTCTCCCGATCAAACCTCCCCATCCAACCACCAACCTATTTCCCTACTCCCTCTTGCCTCAAAGCTTCTTGAAAAACTAGTATATGCACATCTATCCCATTTCCTTACATTAAACTCCCTCCTTGATCCACTGCAATCTGGATTTCACCTCCTTCACTCAACAGAGACAGCAATTGTTAAGGTTACGACCTACTTACAGCCAAATCCAAAGGCCACTTCTCTCTATTTATCCTCCTTGATCTGTCTGCAGCCTTTGATACTGTCGACCATCCTTTTTTGCTCCATACCCTCCAATCCTTCGGCATCTGCGACACAGCTCTGTCTTAGTTCTCTTCCTATTTGTCTAACCGTACCTTTAGTGTAGCCTTTTCTGGAGCATCCTCTGCCCCGTTACCTCTTTCTGTTGGGGTACCGCAAAGCTCTGTCCTCGGTCCCCTTCTCTTCTCAATCTACACTTCTTCATTAGGTTCCTTAATAAAGTCCCACGGGTTTCACTATCATCTGTATGCTGCTGATACCCAAATCTACCTCTCTGCACCAGAACTATCTACTTCCTTGCTAACCCGTGTCACTAACTGTCTCTCTCATATCTCATCTTGGATCTCCTCTCACTACCTCAAGCAAAATCTCTCCAAAACTGAGCTCCTTATTTTCCCCTTCTTCCAAAATATCCACACCCCATGTCTCTATAACTGTTGATGATAACTCCATCATTACCCCAACCTCACATGCACGATGTCTTGGGGTCACACTTGACTCAGATCTTCTTTCACTCCTCACATTCAGTCCTTGGCTAAAGCCTGCCACTTCCACCTTAAAAACATTGCTAAAATTAGACACTTCCTTACACAAGACACAAATAAGATTTTAATCCTCTCTCATCCTTTCCCGACTCGACTAATGCAACTCCATCCTCTCTGGTCTCCCTAGCTGCCACCTAGCTCCTTTACAATCCATAATGAATGCCTCTGCCAGGCTCATCTTTCTTACACGTCGCACTTCATCTGCCGTACCTCTCTGCCAATCCCTTCACAGGCTTCCTCTATCCTCCAGGATTAAACACAAAATTCTCAATCTGTCTTATAAAGCCCTCAATTGCATTGCTCCCCCCTACAACTCAGACCTTGTCTCCATATACTCTCCCTTCCGACCCCTTCACTCCGCTCATGATCTCCTACTCTCCTCCTCTCTTGTTACCTCCTCACATTCCCGTTTAAAAGATTTCTCCAGACTGGCTCCAATCTTATGGAACTCTCTGCCTCGCTCCACAAGACTCTCCCCTAGTTCTAAAAGCTTTAAGTGCTCCCTGAAGACTCTACTATTCAGGAACGCATACAACCTACACTAACTTTCCTATCTCCACTGCTATCCCCCCCTAAACTGAGGCCCTCCCACATCGCAAACACTAAAATAAATTTTTTAACCCCTAATCTGCCGAACCAGACATCACCGCCACTGTAATAAATATATTAACCCATAAACTGCCGCACTACCGCATCGCAAACATTAGTTAAATATTACTAACCCTAATCTGCCGTCCCTAACGGTGAGGCTACAATGCTTTCGTTACAGCCTATACCGACACGATCCATACCGCCATCTGAAAGCAGTAGTTATGGATTTTGTGTAACAAAAATATTTTACAAAACTCATAACTAAAGTGTTATAAAGTACACTAACACCCATAAACTACCTATTAACCCTTAAACTGCCATCTTCCTGCATCGCAAACACTAAATTAAACCTATTAACCCCTAATCTGCCACCCACCATTATCGCAACTATTCAATAAAGTTATTAACCCCTAATCTGCCGCCCACCCACATTGCCAATACTATTTAAATATATTAACCCCTATTCTCCCGCACCCTGACATCGCCGCCACTATAATAAAATTATTAATCCCTATTCCGCCGCTCCCCAACATCACCGCCACTAAATAAAGTTATTAACCCCTAAACTTCTGGCCTCCCACATCTCCGCCACCAATTAAACCTATTAACCCCTAAACCGTTGGCCTCCCACATCGCAAAAAACACTAAATTAAACTAATAACCCCTAAACCTAACACCCCCTAACTTTTAATTACAATTACTATATAACTCTATTAAAACTTACCTGTGAAATAAATATAAACCTAACATTAAACTATAAATTAACCTAACATAACTAATCTAATAAAATAAAATATACTACCAATTAAAATATCTAAATTACAAATTTAAAAAAACCTAACGCTACGAAAAAAATTTAAAATTCTAAATTACAACTAAAAAAAACAAATCCTACGAAAAATTTAAATAATCTAAGTTTACCAAAAATAATTAACACTAAAATCACGAAAAATAAAAATCACTAATTACAAATAATAAACGAAATTATCAAAAATAAAAACAATTACACCTAATCTAATAGCCCTATAAAAATAAAAAAGCCCCACCAAAATAAAAATACCCCCTAGCCTACAATAAACTACCAATAGCTCTTAAAAGGGCCTTATGTAGGGCATTGCCTTAAAGAAATCAGCTCTTTTACCTGTAAAAAGTCCCCCAACAGTAAAACCCAACACCTAACCAACTTTCCAAAATAAAAAACATTACTCTAAAAAAAACCTAAGCTACCCATTGCCCCTAAAGGGGCATTTTTATGGGCATTGCCCTTAAAAGGGCATTTAGCTCTTTTGCATTGCCCTTAAAAGGTCATTCAGCTCTTTTCAAAGCCCAAACCCTAATCTTAAAAAAAAAACACCCCAAAAAAAAAATAAAAAAAAATAACACTAACTCCACAAGATCTACTCACGGTTTCTGAAGTCCAGACATCTATCTCTATCCAGGCGGGGAGGTCTTCATCCAGGCAGCGAGGTCTTCATCCAGGCGGTGAGGTCTTTATCCATCCCGGGGGCGTCTTCTATCTTCATCCCAGCGGCGCGGAGTGGAGCCATCCTGGAAGGCGATGCTTCAAATTCAAATCAGCCAAAAGGATGAGAGGTTCTGAAATCCTATTGGGATTCCACACTTCAGATGTTAGTTTTTTTTCTAACACTCTCTCCCCATTGATGTCTATAGAGGAAATCGTGCATGAGCACGTCAAAGCAGCCCTTGGCTTTTGTGCGGTATGGAGCTTAACGCCACCATATCGCATGCACAAGGAGGCTTTTCAGAAACTCGTAATGGCAGCGCTATGGAGGGTGAAATAACGCAACTTTTGTTGCATTCATTTCGCACCCTGTTTAGCACAAAACTCGTAATCTAGGTGTTTGTTTCTATACTGGAGCACACATTTCCAATAGCTCTACCTCTGTTTATGTGTTTACATGTTTTGTTGTAAACTCACTTCTTAAAAAGACAATAAGCCTTAGCCAATGCATTCAATATTACAGTAAAATAACAAAATATTTCATGATTTGTGCTTTTATAAAAAGACAGGTAAACAGTTCCTATGTTTGATAATGGAATGTAACAAGGAAAAAAATGAAAGCATGTTAAACAAACTTGTGCCATATTTGTTCTTTTGTAACATGGGGATGACACATGGGGCAGACTGACATGTTTGAAATGCAAATGGATCTTCCTGTGTTAAGAAAGAAAAATGTGATAAAAGCAGGCTCCTCACCTGTGTGATAGGGCATCCAGCAGAGACTGAAAGATGACAACTCAGCCCCTGTGTGCATGAATACCACAAGGATCAGCACACCTTTATTCTACCGAGTAAAAGAAGCAGACACATTAAAACCACATGTTTTGACTGTTGTCAGCAAAAATTATACTGCTTACTGAGCTAGCATAATGGCCTTGATTTATCATCCTGTATAATTTTATCCCATGTGAAGAAATATTTTCTAACATAAATTTGTTTCAAGGTCAAGATTTATCAAGCAGTTCTTAAAGATAGGTATTTCTCAAGTCAAGGAAAATAGACTGGCGAGATTGCTTATACTGATAAGGCTTGTCCAACATAAGGCTACAGTGCAGCCTTCTACTGCATATTTGTCTCTCCCTACTCCATCCCACACATCTCCTCTACAGCTCCACATCTGCAACACACTGAAATATGGCACATTACTGTGTACGTCACATCTATATATTTATGGGCCTGTGTGTATACAAATGTCTGTAACAATTATATGACTAAATATATGTTTATTTGTTGTGTATACTAGGGGGCCGAATTATCAAGCCCTGAATGGAGCTTGATGCCCCTGTTTTCGCGCGAGCCTTCAGGCTTGCCGGAAACAGCAGTTATGAAGCAGCTCCATAACTTGTCCGCCTGCTCTGAGACTGCGGACATCAATCTGCCCGATCCTATATAACACCCCCTGCTAGCTGCCGATTGTCCGCGAATCTGCAAGGCGCGGCACTGCACAAGCAGTTCAAAAGAACTGCTTATGCAATGATAAATGCTGACAGCGTATGCTGTTGGCATTTATCGATGTGCAGCGAACATGATACGCTGCACCGTATCATGTCCGCTCGCACTTTCATAAATCGGCCCCTAGGACATAACCTAAGAGCTTGAACCGTGATGTGAGGTACAGAGCAGTCCTGCCCTGCTGTACATTTTTCTCCAAGTGCCACCAGAAACCTCCAGGGACCAGAGTTTCTGCTCATTGGTGTGCTACTCAGCTACTTGCATTATCCTCAGTGACTAAAGGGACAGTACACTGTAAAATTGTTTTTATATTAATATATTTTCAATTACTTATAATATATCAGCTGTAGTGAAAGAAGCTCTTTCCTTCCCATACAAACACCAGACAAGGCTTAAAGGGACAGTCTAGTATAAATTAAACTTTCATTATTCAGATAGGACTTTTAATTTTAATAAACTTTCTAATTTACTTTTATCATCAAAATTTCTCTTGGTATTCTTAGTTTAAACTAAACATAGGTAAGCTCATATGCTAATTTCTAAGCCTTTGAGGGCTGCCTCTTATCACATGCTTTCTAAATCTCTTTTCAACACAAAGAGACAGAAAGTACACGTGGGCCATATAGATAACACTGTGTTCAGGCACAAGGGGTTATTTAAGATCTAGCACAAAACAGTGCTAAATTTAAGACAATAGATAATAAACAGTCACAGTCATGTGATCAGGGGGCTGGAAAAGGTTCCTAGATACAAGGTAATCACAGAGGTAAAACGTATATTAATATAACTGTGTTGGTTATGCAAAACTGGGGAATAGGTAATAAAGGGATTATCTATCTTTTAAAACAATAACAATTCTATGGTAGACTGTCCCTTTAATGGTCAAGACACAGAATTTTATACAATACAAGGTGTGAAATGTAAACATGCAAAAGCCAATTACATACAGTCACCAGCTCTCACTCCTTGTGTCCAGTTCCAGCTGGGAGTTCCATGGTGCGGGAGCGACAAGCCATTTTGTGTTAACCGGGTGCTCACAAGGTAGCATAGCCAGGATAGGTAGGGGTATTGCGGGTTTAATAAAAAACATCCAATTGGCTAGAAAATGCCTTGAAAAGGGTGCTTCTGTGAGGGGATGTGGCACAAAGTGTGCTTTACATTATTAAAAGGATAAAATAAAGAGTGGTTGGGCTGTAGAAAAAGCAACAGGCTTTGTGTCACAATTCTACCCCTTGACCGAAGATCCAGCAGACTGAGCTAAATCGTTTGGCAGGTCGGCTGCCGTCTGTCAGGGTATATCTGCTGGGCTCTATTCTGATTAACTAGATAAGCCATCAACATTTGGCCTGCCTGGCCAATATTGTAATGTAAAATTTTAAGTTTGAAGCCGTAGGCGCCAGTGCAACAGTCTGCCATTATCCACAGCCAATCAATTCAACCAGACCAGAGGATTCTGATTGGTGATAACTGTAAACAATCATCCATAAAGGTATGCTTGCAGTTTCTTGAGTGCCAACACTAGGGTCAGACACTCCTTTTCCACAGCATCATAGGCAACCTCCCAAGGCAACTGCTTCTGAATGAGAAAGTTTACTGGGTATTCTTCTCTAAGGCCATTGACTTGGCTCAGCACTGCTCCCAGTCCGCACAATGAGGCCGAATTATCATATGTCTGTCGGACCTGATCCGACAGTGCAAAGATGTCTGTCGGACAGTGTCCGACAGACATCTCTGAATGCGGAGAGCAATACACTCTCCTTATTCAGCATTGCACCAGCAGCTCACAAGAGCTGCTGGTGGAACGCCGCCCCCTGCAGACTCGCGGCCAATGGGCCGCCAGCAGGGAGGTGTCAATCAACCCGATCGTACTCGATCTGGTTGTATTGTGTTGATTCCTGCCCACCTCATCAGAGCAGGCAGACAGGGTTATGGAGCAGCGGTCTTTACACCGCTGCTCCATAACTTGTGTATCTGGTGAGTCTGAAGACTCGCTAGAAACACAGACCCTCAAGCTCCATATGGAGCTTGATAAATGGGCCTTATAGAGTCATTTGTTTGCACAAGAAAGTGTTGAAGTCCGGAGTAGCCAGGACAGAAGCACTTGCCAATGCTGTTTTTAGTTCTTGAAAGGTAGCAGCACATTCTGAGGACCACAGGATTCATCAGGACAACTCTTTTTGGTCAAGTTAGTCAAGGGTTTGGCCATCTCACTATGGGCCACTATTCAGCACTTTTACTTTCGCACAAATACCACCGCACATAGGTTATTGCGACCGCACTTACTTCTTTAATGGAGAGCGCAAAATTTAACATGCTCATGCACGAACCTGACAGGCGTTAAACCTACTTCGCTAAGCCGAAGGTAGTTATGAATATTTAACATTCCAATGTTGTTCTAAAAATGTTCTTTTTATATATAGACTGTATATGCATATATAATGTATTTTTTGTAAAATATATATATACCTATATGAATATATACAGATATACCTGTTTATAGGAATATCTATTTAAAAATACTTAGAATATTTTCCCCTATGTGAAGAACATTGGAATGTAAAATATTTACAGTACATACACAATAAAACACATTATAAAATATTAAAATGTATTAAAAATTAATTCTCTTGTTTTCAGGTATTTGAGTTGAAAGGCTCCAAAATATATAAACCTATGTATACATATGTATATACATCCATCCAAATACCTTGTCATATACCATATACCTTTCAACCTTTTTCATCTTTTTTAAATATTTATATAAATAATTTTATTAGATAGTGTATGTATGAGTATAACTGATAAATGTAATGTATTTATGTAGTTTTTTTTAGCCCTAACCTTTTATGCAAGGTCTTCAGTCTTGCTAAGCTGAGGAACGCAAATATACGCCAAGATTACGAGTTTGGCGTTAATAGGGGTGCGGGGCTAACGAGGCTTTTTTTTCTAACGCTACCTTAAGCCAACGCTGGTATTACAGGTCTTTTTAAACCTGGCGTTAGCCGCAAAAAGGTTATCGTAGAGCTAAATTTAGCTCCACATCTCACCTCAATACCAGCATTGCTTATGGTAGCGGTAAGATGGCTAAACGTACTCGTGCACGATTTCCCCATAGGAAACAATGGGGCTGAGCTGGCTTGAAAAAAACCTAACACCTGCAAAAAAGCAGCGTTCAGCTTCTAACGCAGCCCCATTGTTTCCTATGGGAAAATAAAAAATATGTCTGCACCTAACACCCTAACATGAACCCGAGTCTAAACACCCCTAATCTTACAATTATTAACCCCTAATTTGCCGCCCCCGCTATCGCTGACACCTACATTATATTATTAACCCCTAATCTGCCGTCCCTAACATCGCCAACACCTACTTACATTTATTAACCCCTAATCTGCCACCCCCAACGTCGCCGCTACTATATTAAAGTTATTAACCCCTAAACCTAAGTCTAACCCTAATTCTAACCCCCCTAATTAAAATATAATTTAAATTAAACTAAATTAATTTAACATAATTAAATAAATTAATTATATTTAAAACTAAATACTTACCTGTAAAATAAACCCTAAGCTAGCTACAATATAACTAATAGTTACATTGTAGCTATGTTAGGATTTATATTTATTTTACAGGCAACTTTGTATTTATTTTAACTAGGTACAATAGTTATTAAATAGTTATTAACTATTTCATAACTACCTATCTAAAATAAGTACAAAATTACCTGTAAAATAAATCCTAACTTAAGTTACAATTACACCTAACACTACACTATAATTAAACTAATTACCTAAACTACCTACAATTAATTACAATTAAATTCAATAAACTAAATTACGGGAATTTTTTTTTTACAGAAAATAAAAAAGAATTACAAGAATTTTAAACTAATTACACCTAATCTAATCTCCCTAATAAAATAAAAAGTCCCCCAAAATAATAAACTTTTCCTACCCTATACTAAATTACAAATAGCCCTTAAAAGGGCCTTTTGCGGGGCATTGCCCCAAAGTAATCAGCTCTTTTACCTGAAAAAGAAAAATACAATACCCCCCCAACATTAAAACCCACCACCCACACACCCCTACTCTAAAACCCACCCAATCCCCCCTTAATAAAACCTAACACTACCCCCTTGAAGATCACCCTACCTTGAGCCGTCTTCACCCAGCCGGGCACAATTGGTCCTCCATACGGCAGAAGTCTTCATCCGATCGGGGCAGAAGAGGTCCTCCAGATGGCAGAAGGCTTCATCCACGCTGCATCTTCTATCTTCATCCTTCTGGAGCAGAGCCATCTTCTATCCAGCCGACGCGGAGCCATCCTCTTCAAACGACGTCCTAAGGAAGAATGAAGGTTCCTTTAAGGGACGTCATCCAAGATGGCATCCCTTGAATTCCGATTGGCTGATAGGATTCTATCAGCCAATCGGAATTAAGGTAGGAAAAATCCTATTGGCTGATTGGATCAGCCAATAGGATTCAGCTCGCATTCTATTGTTACTATGATTTGTCCATTTAAACTTAGTATCATGAGCTGTGATTGCTTGTTATAGATCGAGGTTTTAAGAACCATGATGTTAGTTTTAATATAGTAGTCTAGAATATAGACGATAATTCAAACAGTTTTAAACCTTTTAAGCTCCAAAGTTCTAAACCATAATTTCTGCATATTGGACTGTACATTTATTTACTTTAAATGATTATATTTAATTTTTCAATATAATATGTTCAATATGAAAAAAAAATTCTGGTTATTTAAGCCCAAAATGTGGTTTCATCACTGAAATTAAAACCAAAATTAACTTTACACCTGAATCCTTTGTTAGTCTATTTCAGATTACAATTACAAAATATTTAGAAAAATGTCTAAATTGTTCCTTACTTAAAACTTATCAAGGAGAATATAGTATTGTATTATAAATGAATTTAGGGAGGAAGAGAAATAGTGTTACGAAGGTAGGTTGATGTTGGAAATTAATTTAACACTATATTAGTTCCCTTGATATAGATCTAGGTCCCATCTGGAATTAATTCCCTTTGGGTTCATTAGTTCCTAGTCTAAATATCCATTTAGCCTCCCTATCTAGCAATTTTCTAAACCTATTACCTCCTCTCTTATTAGCCGATATGAAGTCAATTGCTTGAAATTTAAAAACCTTTTTGTTTTGCTCAAAGGAAACTCCATGATTGTGGTAGTGTTTAGCTACCGGAGTCTTAGGTGGATCCCTTTCAAGCGAGGTCAAATGCACCAATAATATATTTATTACTGTGACACCAATATAGGGGTGGTAACTTGAAATGTTAATAGTTTAAAAGCAGTCAATGCACACGCACCCCCACATCTTTGACAAAGCACCAGAAGGGCGTGAAACGCGCCAGATGACGTCACACTCTGTTAGCACCTGTGTCTCCTGGTAATCACCTTGCACACTGTTTGCTGCGTGTTTTGTTTATAAACACTGAAAATAAAGGTATGAACTTTTTTACACAATACTGTGTTATGTGCTTGTAAAGTCCCGGTTCTCAGTGGAGTATAAGAAGTGGTCTGGGAAGTGTACATAAGAGATTCTTCTTGTATTTATAGGAATAGATATACAGGTATAGGTATATATAGATATATGTATTTACAATAAAATAACATTTTTCTGAATGTGAAGAACAATGGAATATGAAAAATTGATAAATCCTGTCAAGTTAGTTTCTTTTATGCTTGCCATTGAAGTCTACAGTGCGAATGCGATAACGAAGTCCTGTAGTTAGCGTGCATCATGTTTAGCTTGCATAGAAAATTTTTACTTTCAACTTGTAATTAGGGATGGGTGAATGTGTACATTTTCGAATTTGAATGTTAGAATGAATGTTATTATCGAAATTCGAATTACAAATTCGAATGTTGATAAGAACGAATATTCTTAAAAATTCTATTTTCAAATGTTATTTACAGTTTTCGAATGTCACTTTCGATTTTGAATGTGTATATTCGATTTCGAATGTCACTTTCGATTTCGAATGTACATACATTTTTTTAACTTTCCAAATCAAAATGGATTGCATTATTTCGAAGATGACTCTGAAAATCGAATATAACATTCGAAAACATTCGATTGAAATTGAATACTCGAAATGTATCAAAATGTATCTTTTTAGTTGAAATAATTTTTTTATTACAAAACATATACAGAGTATGTCACACATCATACATTTGTCATGCAAATATCATCATCTCTATTTTCCTTTTTTGTTATGTGTCCATCAGTTAAGAGTCTATAACAGTTATTAAGTTTCCACAATCAGAGTTTGGAGGTAGCAAGGACTGCTAATAGGGTAGATGATGATTGGATATGTAGACCAGTGAGTTCTAACAGTCTGTGTGATTATTCATACGTTCATTAATAGCACCATGGATTAGGGAATGCAGCAGATCGTTACTAGAGGACATGAAAGTTTCCGTGGCATCCTCTTTCCCTCCATGGCGCTTTGCTATATTTTCTTAAAACTTTTCTACCCAATCCTCCCCTTCAATAAACCACAACAACAATGAACCATAAACATCCCCCCCCCCCCCTCTCACTCAGTGTGTTTCCAAACATCAACTTGCCTGTTTCATCATTTCACCTGTCGACGATCCGGGGAGAGAGCCCCACCTCTCCTGCATCTTTATAGTTGTCTGCAGTCAATTGTCATTTCTCAACCCCCTCTACGGTGTATATGCTACCTTGGTTCTAAATTGGTACTGTGGCTATCTTCCTTTTCTGTGTGAGGCTAGTGTCCGCTTAAAATCCAATAATTCCAGATCTTTAAGAATTGTTCGTGGTTAGCTTGAATGAATGAGGCTGTTTCAGATAGTTTGTATATTGTCTTAATCTTCTCCATAACCTCTCCCCATGTGGGTGCCCCTACCTTCCAATAACGCGCCACACATATCCTAGTAGCTGTGCATAGAATGTGTATGAATGTGTTCGTGGCTGAGTTGAAGGGTTTTATATGTTCATTTAATAAAGCTTGAGTCGCGGTTAGGGAGATGTTTTCTGAAAGCACCTCACTCAGCAACTTAGATAGTTTAACCCATAATTGACGTACCTGGGGGCATTCCCACCACATATGGATATATGTTCCTGCCTCTTCGCAGCCTCTATAACAGTGTCTGCTGCTAGTCTGAGTATAGTGTGATGTGACCATTGGAGTAAGGTACCACCTAAAAACAGTCTTGATGCAATTTTCTTTCAGATCTGCACTGATCATACCCCTACCTGAGCCCTTAAAGATTTCCTCCCATTCCTCCTTGGAATATGTTATATTAATGTCTCTTTCCCACTTCATCATTAGGGGAGATTTAGCAGTGTGTTTGGCTGTCTGTAGAGTTATGTATAGGGTAGAGATTAAACCTCTATGGCGCGAATCAGCACTACACAGTTTTTCTAGTGTCGTTAGGTGTTGTCTGGAAAGTTTGGGTAGGACCCCATTTATGGTGGATGCGATCTGTAGGTATAGGAACCAATGCAGTTTATCTGGCAATATTTTTTCCTGTATTTGTTGGTGAGTGGCTAATTTCCCTTTATGGAGAAAATCTGCTAGTCTATAGAGCCCCTTATTTGCCCATTTACTAATTAGTCTCTGAAAGTCTGGGCCCATCAGTGTCCTTAATGGTCTCATTAATGAGTCGGATGGCAGGAGCTTTAGTTTGTCAGATATCGAGTGCCACATTGACATCATCTCTCCTGTTATTTTCGAGGCGTCAGTCAGCTTAGGTATGTTTTTCGGGTGTTCCCATAGGATATCTTCTGAGTGTTTATATCCTGCTATTAAAGTCTCCACCCTCACCCAAATCAATTCTTTTTGTTTTTTGCTCATTAAGGTGGTCTGTGCTAGTCTCGCTGCTTGAAAATAATTGAGCAAATTTGGTATCCCCACTCCTCCCAGCTGTTTATGTTGCATTAATACTTGTGAGGGTATTCTAGCCTTTTTGTTTCCCCTTATAAATCTAATTAGATCTGATTGAAGTTTATTTAATTCTAGGAGTGGAATCCTGATCGGTAAGGCCCTAAAAAAATATAGCAGTCTGGGAAGAACGTTCATCTTGACCGCCGACATTCGGCCGTACCAAGAGAAACCCCCAGCTTTCCAGTTTTTAACCTCCTTTCTGATTATCTTGTACAGAGGAACATAGTTTAGTTTATAGAGGTCTGAGGTATCACCTGACAATTTGACCCCCAGGTATTTGATTGCCCCTTTAGCCCATTCAAACGAAAAATTAGCTTCAATGGTCTTTTTGGTATGGGCAGGGAGGGCGATAGCTAGCGCCTCGCATTTTTCCTGATTGACCTTATATCCTGAAATGTCAGCATAATCCTGTAAAATACGATATAAGTGGGGTAGGGATTCCATTGGTCTGGTCAGGGTAAGAAGGATGTCATCAGCAAATAAAGAAATTTTAAATTCTTCGCTACCTAACAAAACTCCGTGTACTTCTGGGGTTAAGCGAATCACCGCTGCCAGAGGCTCTATGCATAGAGCAAATAAAAGCGGCGATAAGGGGCAACCTTGCCTTGTCCCATTACGTATATCAATCCTTTTAGACTGGTAGCCTGCCGCTCTAATGTGTGCAGTGGGGTTAGAATAGATGCTTTTGATAGCTTGAACGAATGGGCCACGAAATTCCAATTTGCCTAAGACCTCGAACATAAAATCCCAGTCTATTCTATCGAACGCCTTCTCTGCGTCCAAAGATAGGACCAGAGAAGGCGTTTTTGTCTTGTGGAGGTAGTCAACCAGGGAGATTGTACGTCTTATATTATCAGGGGCTTCTCTTCCCGCTATGAACCCCACCTGATCCGGGTGGATCAAGGTCGGCAGGTGTGTTTTGAGTCTATTTGCCAAAATTTTACTAAAAATTTTTATATCTTGGTTGATTAGGGATATGGGCCTATAACTTTGGCACAATTTTGGATTTCTTCCTGGCTTAGGTATCACCACTATTTTAGCCTGTAAAATTTCTGTTGGGATTGTCTTACCTTGGAGAATGTCATTGCAGAATGTTACAACGTGTGGGGTTAGGATGGATTTAAAGAGTTGGTAATATTCCCCTGGGAACCCGTCTGGGCCCGATGCTTTTCCAGCTTTAAGTTCCCTAATAGCTATAAGGACCTCCCTGGTCGACACCCCCGCATTCAGTTCGTCCCTAACTGTTTTATCAATTGGTGTTAGATTAGCCTTATCTAAAAATCTATGCAGTGTCTGTCTCGTCCTGTCATTTTGCGTCGTTTTTCCCCCGTCATAAAGTTGGGCATAATATTGAGCAAAGCTATCAGCTATTTCTTGTGGGTTTGAAGTACATGTTCCGTCCTGTTTTTGTAGGATTGGTATAGAAAAGGATTTTGTCTGTTCCCTGAGCTTATGCGCTAAATACTTGTCTGGCTTGTTAGAGTAGAGAAAATAGTTTGCTTTCAACCTGTGAGCTGCCCTAAGAGATGCCCTATTCATAATGGTTGATAATTCTACTCTCTTTGCTTGTAGGTCTTGGAATACCGTTTCTGACTGGCCCTGTTGATGTTGTTTTGTGAGCGAATCTATTTGAGCCTGTAGAGAGTCTATCTGTGATCTATTAGCTTTGGTAAAGGCCGCCTTTTCTTTTATGAGTAACCCTCTAATGAAAGGCTTGTGTGCTGCCCAGGTGTTGATCGGATTGGAGGTGGTACCCGTGTTTAATGTCCAGTATTCTGACATCGCTTGTGAGATATAGTTATGTATACCTGGTTTTTGTAAAACATAAGGGTCAAAATTCCAGGAACGTGCTGTACTAATCTGGAATGTTTCTTTAATGTGGATTTGAACTATGGAATGGTCTGACCAGGCGCATGCATGGATGGTAGAGGATGATAAGTCAGGAAGCCAGATCTGGCTCACGTAAATGTAGTCTAATTTTGAGTATGTTTTATGAGCATGCGAATAATAGGTGTAGTCTACCGTTCTCCCATATAGAGTGTCCCAGGAGTCTAGTATGTTGTGAGATAGGAAGACCTCTCTTATTTTATTTACCATAGAATTATGTCTAAGTTGTTTCTGAGTCAGTTTGGTTTGGTCTGTACCTTGGTATTTATACAGCTCTATATTAAAGTCACCACCTAAAAGGATTCTATCTTGTGACCACTGGGTGATCAGATAGGAAATATGCGTAAAAAAAGAAATCTGTGTCTCATTGGGGGCGTAAATATTGCATAAAACAATTTGTTTATCTCGTTGCCTCCCTCTTACTATTAAAAACCTCCCTTCTGGATCTCTGATCGTTTCCTCTACTATTAAACCCAGGGACTGGTGTATCAGGATCGAGACCCCTCTTTTCTTTTTGTCTGTCGTTGAATGATAGTGTTGAGTAAAGTGTCTCGACCAATATTTCGGAATTACTTCTTTAGTAAAGTGTGTCTCTTGTAGGAATATTATATTAGCTTTAAGTTTCAGATACTGGGCTAATGCTGTTCGTCTCTTAAGGTCTGAATTAAGGCCCCTAACATTGTGTGACACTAAACGAATGTCATTAGTCATTACTTACAGTTTGAGGCTTGGGGCTCCCACCCCCGGATCTGTCTGTACCAATTCCATTGATGTCTTCTCTGGAGACTTCAAACAGGAACCTCTGTTTCTGGGAAACTTATTTGAGTAGAGAAAACAACACAGCAGGACAAAAACAGAAGCAAGAACAGTCAAGTTACATAGTACTTTCAACAAAATATCCATGACACACTGAGTGAGAACATAAAAAACAGTGTAAAACCAAAGTCTCCTACATTTAAAAACTGAATGTAGAAGTAAAACATAAAAAAGGAAGAAAAACCCTACTCCCACCCTCCCCCCCCCTCTTTACATTATCCACTTTATGAGTGTATGTTTACTCCCACTGCTAAGAGAGTAACGTTGGGCATAGAAAATGTTCAAGTTTACCTTGTTTCTGCCATTAATAGTCTAGTTCTTAAACCATCTTCAACAGTCAATGAATTTCTAACACTTACAGTTCCTGATCTCCTTGCTTCGTGTCTTCACCATCTCCACAGGCAAATGGTCACCTCATTGTGCATAGGGCAGGAACCTCAGAGCTTGGGTTTCTTTTTCGTGACTTTTGTCCACTGTTGCTTTCTCTGATGAGTAGATCTAGATGATTGATGCATCAATTCCTCTGTTTGTTCCAATTGCGGTAGTTCCGGCGTTTCTAATGTTAGTTGCTTGCAGATTGTTGGGATCTCTGCTGGATCTTTAAGGCTCAGAGATCTGCCGTTGTGTAGAATGTATAAATTGAAAGGAAATCCCCATCTGTATCTGATTTGATGTTTCCTCAATAGCGAAGTGAGTGGTCTCAGTTCGCTTCTCTTCTGCAGCGTTTTGACACAGAGGTCTTGATAGAATTGGATCACCGATCCTTGGAATTTAAATGTAGGATTTTTTCTTGCTGCTGAAAGGATTTCTTCTTTTTCCTGAAATCTGAAGAACTTGACAACCACATCTCTGGGGGGTGCTTCTTCTTTTGGTTTGGGTCGTAATGCTCTATGAGCCCTTTCTAGTTGGTATTTCTCATCGTTGACCTCGCCTGAGATAGCTTGAAAGAGTTGGTGGAGGTAAATATTCAATTCTTCAGCTGTTACAGATTCCGGAATCCCTTTTAGTCTCAGGTTACACCTACGGCTTCTGTTTTCAAGATCTTCTAGTTTATCTTGCATCTCAGAGAGCTCTTGATGTTGTGCTGCAAGTTTTTGGGTGACACTTGTGAGTTCTTCTGTTACTGAAGTTTCAGTTTCCTCTAGAGCCGCTACTCTAGTGCCTAATTCTGTCACATCTTGTTTTATTTCAGTCAGACTATTAGTCACAGTGCTCTGGAAAGCGTCAAATTTTTCCCAAAGTTTGTTGAAGTTTTTATCAATATCTTTTTTAGATACCAGTGACCTGAGGTCAGCCTTAGTGACAGGAATAGAGTCCTCTTCAGCGAACTGCGAATCTGTTTCAGAGTCTATATCTTCTTCTGTAGCGTTGTTAGTTGACTCTGTAACCTTTTCTCGTGCGGGCTTAAAAAATAAGTTAGCCGTAGGTGTTTTAAGACCCTGAGAGGATTTAGTATGTTTCCTCGCCGCCATGATAGATGTTTAACTTTCGCCTCTGGAGAGAAAATAATAGCAGCTTTAAGTTGGGGATATTGGCATATACCTAATTGCTCTTCTTGTTGTGATCTGTTGTTTCACACCTTAGTAGTTATATCCGTAGCATTTATCTATCTTGCATCTACTTAGCGGTTTAATCCGCAGTCGTTGGTTCTCAGATTATTCTGATGTCGTCTGTGGCAAATAAACATCTGTACTCCACTGTTTCTGAAGCTTGTTTCCCCTACTCATGATAGGTTATATATTTCTGTCTTTATTACAGTGGCCTTTAGTGTAGACTGCTCGTATAGATCTTAGCCGGGTCTCTTATCAGTACAGTAGTTGAATTTCTAATATCTAGTGGTGAAGGAGCATGGCTCTGCTTTTACTGTATTAAAATGGCGGCTTATGGAGATCTACAGTGCAGTGTCTTAAATGTGCAACCTTAATGTTGGCATGGTTTTCATATCCTCTTAGTACAGCTATGCTTTGTGGCAGGTTAAACCTTTCTTTACTTGAGTTGGCAATCACTAAAGTTAAAGTCACATGTGAGTGCAGACTGTGTCTTTATTTTTAATCGACTCTTTTCTTGCCCCACTTGTCATTGTCAGTTTATTTTAACAGGCGATTGTTTCATGCCTTGTTAGTCAGACTTCATGGTCTCTAATTAGTGCGTCTCCTACCGGAGGTTATTTGTCCCCATCTGTTGGTCGGTATAACCTATAATCAGCACTTCGCCTTTTATTTCAAATATCCCTGCAGCGGGACCGTCAACCGCAGCGTTAGTGAAGGTGAGAGGAGAAACCGCTCCTCTCCTTAGCCGTCTCTCAGGTTAGCTGGCTAACGGTCGGCCCGGTACAGTGCTGCTGAGTTGTGCAGTCGGATAGGATCCGGAACCCGGTTTTAGTAGCTTACCGACAGTGTGTTGGAATCGGCAGTCAGATCAGTGCGTCTCTTGATGGCCCATAGTTTGCAGGCCCCATACCCAAGATGGCGGGCGGCATGCGGCTCTGTCTGCTCCGTCTTATATCTGCTACCTGTCGGGTCTTATAACGGCTGGCTTGGTCTCTCAATTGTTACAGATCAGTTCACACAACTTCCCCTGACATTTTTCAACTTGTGCTAGGGAGTTATTTGCCCGTTAACAGTATATATTTAGGCAGTGTTTAACGGAGCTCAAGGATTACACTTCCATTCACATTGAGCTCCAGGCTCCGCCCCCCCAAAATGTATCTTTTTAACATATCATACTTCACAAATCTAAAAGAAAATCTAGTCTACAAATATAAATTAGACCCTAGTCAGTCAGCATCACTGGTTGCCAATGCCCATTAAATAGTACCCAGATACAAGGCAGGACAAGCACAGTAAAACACAACCCACACTACATTACAAGTACAACATCTCTATGATGAACATCAGTACTTCTAAGCCACAGTCCTCAAGTAAACCTAGGCTAGTAGGCAATATTTTCAGAACGTCTTAACTGGAGCACAGGTAAAATAATCAGTAACCATGGTAACTAACCTGGCTCTCCCCATAGGTACTGATTATTATACCAGTGCTCTAGTTAAAACATCATGAAAATATGGCTTGTTAGGGCCACTTCTGGTTAAGAAACACTAATATAGAATAGACTTAAAAAATTACAATGAATATAAAGATGAATCAGTTTTCAAATTAAATTCTTTAAAAAACAACAACTAAATAAATGCACAAAGTAAAAGCAGGTAGCCACCTATCACTATCACCTGAATTTTTTTGCCTATAAAATATTATAGACCACATATTACCTCTCCAAAAATATATGAAATTAATTCACGATGAAGATAAAAAATGCGTCTTCTCATGGTGTGCAGTCCACCCTCCACAGTTGTGTCCACACAAAAATAAAAAATAAAAGATACCACAGGAGCAAATAGACAGATAATAGTTAGTATATAGAAAAAAAGCAGTATTAAACTATTCCAACACTACCACCAAACCAGTACGTCCCTTTTCTCCAAAACTAAACCTGTCAAATGACATTTTAACAACTACAACTATAACATTTACATATGGGAGGGAAAAAGTTGATTGGAATACTTAAATTTGAATATTAAATAATTCTAATATTTATAAGATAACTGAATTATAAAAACGAATTTGAATATTGCATTATAAAAGAAAATTGTAGCTAAGAAATACTATTTTGAACTTAAAATTGAATTTCTAGCGATTTTTATGCTCGAGCTGGAGTGCTAAATAGAGTGCCTCTTGTTATCTAGCCTTAGGTTGATGTAAGATGATCTGGCTAAGCAGATACTGCTAGAAAATGTTATATTGATTAGATATGAGAGCTTATGGTTACTGAAGCTTCTTTGCTGACTAAAATGGTGGCAGCCATTCAGTTACTATTGAAATTGACATCTAGCCCTATATTTGTACCTTAAAAAACATTAACACAGTATAATTGCATAGTACATAATAGACAAACAATGGAATAGCAGTGATTTTTTTCTGACAAATTTCTAAAATTATTTCAGTTTGCTAGCTCTCAGCATCATGTGTGACAGCTATAACCCAATCACAGATTTGTATGCATATACATTGTGAACCTTTGCACATGCTCAGTAGTAGCTTGTGCCTGAGAAAGTGTGCATATAATACTGCGCACAATTTGAGTAAGTCTCTTAAAACTGCATTCTCAATCAGAATCATGAAAGTTTAATTTTGACTTTAGCAGTATGTTGAATTAGGTGACTTCATTCCTACTTTACGCATTTGAGAGTTAGTGACTATATAGATATGCCTGTTTTTGTATATTGGATTACTAGCTATGCACCTGGACACTGCATGTGGGGATGTTGGTTATACAGCTACTTTGTGAATATTAAATTGCAAATAATTTAACTGAACCTGCATGCATAATTATTTGTTTTATGCCTGCACAAGTAATGAGGGCTGGAGAATGCATAAAAAATAAGGGATCAAAATAAAAAATAGTGAATAGGGAATATAATAAGGATTTTATATAAAATAAGAAGAGACAGCACCCCAGAACCAATACCATCCACCACCCTTGATATTTAACTTGTTATGAGTTTTTAAGCCATTCAAATTCTAAGTCCTATGACTGCCCCTGAATCCTACTTGGAGTAGACAAACATCAAGAATAATGGTAGCCCTTGAGGCTATTTTCAGTATATAGTGGTTGTCATTTTTGCTTTGTAATAAAGCAGGTTATGGCAAAGTGAAGAACAGGTTTCTAGGTGTTTATTAAAGTAATAATCTCTCTATAACTCTAGCTCTCTACACTAACTGCACTAACAGGACCACCATTTACAAGTAATAGAAATTGTTCCCTATGAAATGTATTCTTCTCCAAGGTCAATTATGTGTATATGCAAGTATGGCATTGGCGTAATAACTCAGACACCAAAATATTTTGGCCTATGCCAACCATCTCATCCTGTTCCTAGAGCAGCAAGACTTAGAGGGACAGCAAAGCTGAAGTTCTATGGCATAATGCCTTCCCACGCCTATGTTCTCTAAATATTTCATTTATTTGTTTTATTATAAATCGGTTAACCCTAGTTGTCTAGCAAAGTATCATAACCTGGTGTGTCCCTGGCCTCCAGTTGAGAGAACAATATTAGGCAACTATGAAGTTGGAGGAGAACAGCACATAGTGTAACACAGTGAATCACAAATAGAACTCTCCTTCCAGAATGGAAAAGTGTTGGTCTTAGGTTTATCAAGTCTTTTTAGCTGTAGAATATGATAAGCGAAAAATGTCCCTGAAAATTTGTCATTCATTATCCAGAATTTGACTGGACTGACCAGTACTGGCCCATATAATACATAAATATTGTGGACATTTTTAAACAAACTGATAATGAAAGCAGTGCTGCTGATAATCAATGAGAGTGGTTGATTGTGATTGTGCTGGCATTGAAATGGTTCATCTGCAGATAATTATCAGGCGATAGATTGTGATCAATCCCTAAGTTAGCTCTAAGATGAATCCATAGTTTAAAAAACCCACAGACCTCACAGGTAAGATTTCAAACTTTTTATTCAAATCCATCCTTTTATTCAGATCTTTAAATTTACAATAACATACAAATTTTGAAAAACAGAGTAGGACCCTTCTGAGACAATATCAGTAAGGAGCACTAACTTGTGTAGCATTAAAAATCCATACAGAAATGCAGCTCTTTGAATGGTTGACAGGCATGAGCAGGTGAGTCTGGATTGGCTACAGAAATTCCCTCAGTCAATCTTGAGCCAATACAGCCATAAGTCTCATATGCATACAATTATAGGAAGTGCAAACCTAAATGGAGACAGTTGTGCTCTCAGCATTTTGAAACACTGAAAAGGCTTTTTTTCTTAGTTAAATGTTTTTATTTTATTACTTTATAAGGAGATTGTTGTAAGGATTTGCATTTCCCTTTACAACTAATTAAGGACACATTTGAAATGATTTGTAATTATACTTTATTCATTCAACAAGTTAAAAAAAAAAAAGTAGTTGTACTTTTTCATATAACTCAATACCCTATTGCAAAGAGAAAGAGTTAACATACAGCCAGCTATATTTTTTGTACAAAAGGTCAATGCCAAGACACAGATCTTAACTACAAAGAGTTCTCTTTGTGATTACTGTACTCATTTATAAATACTCTGTAAGATTTAATTGATTTAATTAGGCAAGCACAGTGAAATATTAGCTTTGCTCTGAAAGCGCGGGGGCCCTTCACACTGTGAATGTAACACACTCGTTCGCATCGTTTCCCCGTCAAAGTTTTCATAATTAAGGTGACACATTGTCTACAGCTATAGAGAACTTTTTGACGGATAGTTTAACATGAAAGCCGGTTTTAATACTTCAAAAAGCTTTTCCCCACCGTGATGAACAAAACTGTCACCTGGGTATGAACAGCAAGTACATACATTAATCGTATGAGCTCAGAGATGTTATCTCACTGAATATTGTGTTTCTCTGTTGGAAGGCAGACTGCACCCTTTCGAATTATTTGGCAGCTAAAGGGCAAGTCATTTGTTGCTGCCCCTAGGCAGTTAAATAGTTAATACCGTCATAAACTAAGTAGGTGCACAAAAATGCTGAAAAACAGGAACATAATGTAAGGACTGAGTTGAAAGGCAATTGTTCAGATATCATAAAGCCTTATCTTTAGAGGGATAAGAAAGTCAAAATTAAACTTGCATGATTCGGATAGAGTATGTCATTTTAAGACACTTTTAAATTCACTTTTATTTTCAAATGTGCTTCGTTCTCTTAGTATCCCTTGTTAAAAAATGAATACGCACATATCATACACGAGTGTGAGCTGCTGCTAATTGATGCCTGCACACATTTGCCTCTTGTGATTGGCTAAATAGATATTTTCAGCTTACTGTCAGTAGTGCAATGCTGTCCCTTCAGCAATGGATAACAAGAGAATGAAGAAAATTTTAAAATAGAATTAAATTGGAAAGTTATTTAAAATTGTATGTTCTATCTGAATCATAAAATAAATGTTGGGGTTTACTATCTCTTTAGGAATATTAAACAGCTATGGGAATTGTCCTTATTAGCCAATGAACATGTATATAATGTAGCACTGCAGTGCCACTTGTGCACCAAGCATAATTAGTTTCAGTATAAATTTAAACAGCTATTGCATTATAGTTTTCACCCAAAACATGTTTAATGTGTTTAATTGTTGCTTTTACCATTCAAAGGCACATTATTTGACAGTTTTAATTAAAAATAAATAAATCAAGAAACAGAAATTGAGAGCTGCAACTGCGTAAAGAGACATTTATAAAACAGACCAAATGCAGTCCCAGGCCCATTTGATAATGAAACAGCTCTCTTTGGGGCATATGTATCAAGCTCTGAACGGAGCTTGATGCCCCGTGTTTCTGGCGAGCCTGCAGGCTCGCCAGAAACAGCAGTTATGAAGCACCGGTCACAAAGACCACTGCTACATAACCTGTCCGCCTGTACATAACGATCGGGTTGATTGACACCTCCCTGCTGGTGGCTGATTGGCTGCAAGTCTGCAGGGGGGCGGCGTTGCACCAGCAGCTCTTGTGAGCTGCTGGTGCAATGCTGAATACGGAGAGCGTATTGCTCGCCGTATTCAGCGAGGTCTGGCGGACCTGATCTGCAGTGTCGGATCAGGTCCGCCAGACCTTGATACATATGCCCCTTTATTTCCACTTCATAGACTTCCTTCTAACCATTTGTGTTCCCTTAGAATGATACATGGATATTATTCACTCAGTTTTATTGTGACTAATTGTCTTTGACATATAACATACATATGTGGGTGTTGATAATGTGCCTGAAATGGGGCCAATATTTTCTTTCCCCTCTTTATTGTTTTACTTTTTTATTGTGGGAGGGTGAAATGCATATGTTACCTCTTAGGTATTTGTCTTTATGAGAACTAAGTGCATTTACAGATAACTAGCTATACATGGTTCCCTTCCTTTGCAAAGTAATCACATACTATCAGCTCAGGACCCAGTAACATTGTTATCCCTTTAGAAAGTTGTATATGGCAAACCCTGTCTTCTTGAAGGGTCAGTCTGCCAGCAATAGGGCAAATAAACAGCACATTTTCATAGTTTTATCTGCATTATCAGTATTGCCTTTGTTTACCAATGCAGAGCAGCTTTAAAGACTTTAAAGACCACTTCCTTTACATAAAAATTGTGCTTGTTCACAAACTCCTTTGAGAGGCACAAACGTAAATTATGCAACCTGGGTTGTTGGTTTTTTTATATGCTGCAAATCACTTAAAGGGACAGCCTATACCTCAGTCATCTTAAAGTCTTACTTTAGATTAAACTGCAAATAGCCTCCTGCACCCTTTCTATATCATGCAGCAGTAACAGTAAAAAGTTATTTTAAAATGAATATTGATACTGGTCACTTTGAAATGGCTGCCAAGCTCCACCCACTGATGACATCACGATCGGGGCGGCATCTATGCACTCTGCTGAATAGCATTTACAGTTTGTTGAATCCAACTAGTGAGTCTTTTGTAACTAGTGAACCCTTTAATGCAGCCCAGATTGTTATGTGATCAGTGGGCAGAGCTTGGCAGCCATTTCAAAGTGACAAGAAACAATAGTCATTTTAAAATAACTTTTTTACTATTACTGCTGCATGATACAAAAAGGGTGTAAGAAACACGGCATGAGAACTCACGCAGCGCATGGGATAAGTAGTACAGCGATGGCAGCAAGGTGTAAATATATATGTATATGCTTATATATATATATATATATATAAATATAAATATATATATATATATATATACTGTATATATATATATTTATATATACACACACAGTATCTCACAAAAGTGAGAACACCCCTCACATTTTTGTTAATATTTTATTATATCTTTTCATGTGACAACACTGAAGAAATGATACTTTGCTACAATGTAGAGTAGTGAGTGTACAGCCTGCATAACAGTGTAAATTTGCTGTCCCCTCAAAATAACTCAACACACAGGGGTCCATTTATCAAGCTCCGGATGGAGCTTGAGGGTCCGTGTTTCTGGCTAGTTTAGACATTTCTGGCCGGTTTAGACATTAATGGTTATGTGTTGAGCTGCTGGTGCAATGCTGAATACGGAGAGCGTATTGCTCTCCGCATTCAGTGACGTCTGGCGGACTTGATCCGCACTGTAGGATCAGGTCCGCCAGACCTTTGATAAATATCCCCCACAGCCATTAATGTCTAAACCGTTAACAATAAAAGTGAGTACACCCCTAAGTGGAAATGTCCAAATTGGGCCCAACAAGGTCTCAGGTGTGAATGGGGAGCAGGTGTGTTAAATTTGGTGTTATCGCTCTCACACTCTCTCATACTGGTCACTGGAAGTTCATGGCAAAGAACTCTCTGAGGATCTGAAAAAAAAAGAATTGTTGCTCTACATAAAGATGGCCTAGACTATAAGAAGATTGCCAAAACCCTGAAACTGAGCTGCAGCACTGTGGGCAAGACCATACAGCAGTTTCACAGGACAGGTTTCACTCAGAACAGGCCTTGCCATAGTCGACCAAAAGAAGTTGAGTGCACATGCTCAGCGTCATATCCAGAGGTTGTCTTTGGGAAATAGACGTATGAGTGCTGCCAGCATTGCTGCAGAGGTTGAAGGGGTGGGGGGTAAGCCTGTCAGTGCTCAGACCATATGCCGCACATTGCATCAAATTGGCCTGCATAGCTGTTGTCCCAGAAGGAAGCCTCTTCTAAAGATGATGCACAAGAAAGCCTGCAAACAGTTTGCTGAAGACAAGCAGACTAAGGACATGGATTACTGGAACAATGTACTGTGGTCCGATGAGACCAAGATAAACTTATTTGGTTTAGATGGTGTTAAGCATGTGTGGCGGCAACCAGGTGAGGAGTACAAAGACAAGTGTGTCAAGCATGGTGATGGAAGTGTCATGGTCTGGGCCTGCATAAGTGCTGCCGGCACTGGGGAGCTACAGTTCATTGAGGGAACCATGAATGCCAACATGTACTGTGACATGCTGAAGCAGAGCATGACCCCCTCCCTTCTGAGACTGCCCTGCAGGGCAGTAATACAACATGATAACAACCCCAAACACACCTCCAAGATGACCTCTGCCTTGCTAAAGAAGCTGAGGGTAAAGGTGATGGACTGGCCAAGCATGTCTCCAGACCTAAACTCTATTGAACATCTGTGGGGCATCCTCAAACAGAAGGTGGGGGAGTGCAAGGTCTCTAACATCCACCAGCTCTGTGAAGTTGTCATGGAGGAATGGAAGAGGATTCCAGGGGCACTCCATGCCCAAGAGGGTATAGGCAGTGCTGGAAAATAATGGTGGCCACACAAAAAATTGACACTTTGGGCCCAATTTGGACATTTCCACTTAGGGGTGTACTCACTTTTGTTGCCAATGTTTTAGACATTAATGACTGTGTGTTGAGTTATTTTGAGGGGACAGCAAATTTAACCTGTTATGCAGGCTGTACACTCACTACTTTACATTGTAGCAAAGTGTCATTTCTTCAGTGTTGTCACATGAAAAGATATAATAAAATATTAACAAAAATGTGAGGGGTGTACTCACTTTTGTGAGATACTGTATATATACAGTGGGGCAAAAAATATTTAGTCAGCCTCCAATTGTGCAAGTTCTCCCACTTAAGAAGATGAGAGAGGTCTGTAAGTTTCATCATAGGTATACCTCAACTATGAGAGACAAAATGTGGAAACAAATCCAGACAATCACATTGTCTGATTTGGAAAGAATTTATTTGCATATTATGGTGGAAAATAAGTATTTGGTCACCTACAAACAAGCAAGATTTCTGGCTCTCACAGACCTGTATCTTCTTCTTTAAGAGGCTTCTCTGTCCTCCACTCATTACGTGTATTAATGGCACCTGTTTGAAATTGTTATCAGTAGAAAAGACACCTGTCCACAACCTCAAACAGTCACACTCCAAACTCCACTATGGTAAAGACCAAAGAGCTGTCGAAAGACACCAGAAACAAAATTGTAGACCTGCACCAGGCTGGGAAGACTGAATCTGCAATAGGCAAGCAACTTGGTGTGAAGAAATCAACTGTGGGAGCAATAATTAGAAAATGGAAGACATACAAGACCACTGATAATCTCCCTCGATCTGGGGCTCCATGCAAGATCTCACCCCATGGGGTCAAAATGATCACAAGAACGGTGAGCAAACATCCCAGAACCACACGGGGGGACCTAGTGAATGACCTGCAGAGAGATGGGACCAACGTAACAAAGGCTACCATCAGTAACACACTACGCCGCCAAGGACTCAGATCCTGCAGTGCCAGATGTGTCCCCCTGCTTAAGCAAGTACATGTCCGGGCCTGTCTGAAGTATGCTAGAGAGAATTTGGATGATCCAGAAGCGGATTGGGAGAATGTCATATGGTCAGATGAAACCAAAGTAGAACTGTTTGGTAGAAACACAACTCGTCGTGTTTGGAGGAGAGAGAATGCTGAGTTGCAACCAAAGAACACCATACCTAGTGTGAAGCATGGGGGTGGCAACATCATGCTTTGGGGCTGTTTCTCTGCAAAGGGAACAGGACGACTGATCCGTGTACATGAAAGAATGAATGGGGCCATGTATCTTGAGATTTTGAGTGCAAACCTCCTTCCATCAGCAAGGGCATTGAAGATGAAACGTGGCTGGGTCTTTCAGCATGACAATGATCCCAAACACACCGCCCGGGCAACAAAGGAGTGGCTTCGTAAGAAGCATTTCAAGGTCCTAGAGTGGCCTAGCCAGTCTCCAGATCTCAACCCCATAGAAAACCTTTGGAGGGAGTTGAAAGTCTGTGTTGCCCAGCGACAGCCCCAAAACACTCACTGCTCTAGAGGAGATCTGCATGCAGGAATGGGCCAACATACCAGCAACAGTGTGTGACAACCTTGTGAAGACTTACAGAAAACGTTTGACCTCTGTCATTGCCAACAAAGGATATATAACAAAGTATTGAGATGAAGTTTTGATATTGACCAAATACTTATTTTCCACCATAATTTGCAAATAAATTATTTCCAAATCAGACAATGTGATTGTCTGGATTTGTTTCCACATTTTGTCTCTCATAGTTGAGGTATACCTATGATGAAAATTACAGACCTCTCTCATCTTCTTAAGTGGGAGAACTTGCACAATTGGTGGCTGACTAAATACTTTTTTGCCCCACTGTATATATATATATATATATATATATATATATATATATATATATATATATATATATATATATATATATTCATATATGTGTGTGTGTGTGTGTTAATATGTGAATAAACACATATTAACAACACATAAATATATATGTATATAAGCATATACATATATATTTACTGGGAACGCACAGTTCCCATAGACCCTGATGTAAAGGCACTTTTTAGTGCTGTTTTTTTTTTTCTAACACCCCACACCCGCTCCCTTTAGACCCCCAAAACTGCTTTTTCACATATCACACTTGATTTTAGGGGCATTTTGTGGACATTTATAAAATGAACCAGAGATCTGATCTCTGTTTAATTGTATAAGTGTTAATTGCTACCGCAAGTTTGCGGTAGCAATAACCATCCACTTACAATGCAGTGACGTGCAGTGACGTCAGAGGTTGGTGAGGCAGTGGCTAGGATACGCCTTCATTCTTTAGATATCCTTTGTTGAAGAAATAGCAATGCACATGGGTGAGCCAATCACATGAGGTATCTATGTGCAGCCACCAATCAGCAGCTACTGAGCATATTTAGATATGATTTTCAACAAAGGACATCAAAAGAATGAAGAAAATTAGATAGATGTAAATTGGAAAGTTATTTAAATTTGCATATGGGTTTCATGTCCCTTTAAATGGTGTCTTGGAAAACTAGTCAACTTAGTAAGCATCTGATTTTAGTCTAAAAGGATTGTAACAGAAACTCTTGCCAGATAACACAATGCTTGCTCTGATTATGAGATCTAGAAATCCATGCCAATTAAAATATGTTTAAACATACTTTTTACTTTAATGCTGCAAATCATGCTTATAGATTCTTTCATTACATAAGGGATGAGAGTCAGAGGGGGAGGAAGAAAGACAGAGAGAGAAAGAGACCATGGGGGAGAACAACACATGAGAGAGATGGATAGATAGAGAGACACACACACACACACACACACAAGGGGGGGGACCACTGCATTTTAAAGTAATAAAACAGCAGAGCTACAGAGAGTTCAGAAAATGAGTCTATAATTTAGTGTGAAGTACAGAGGCAAGCTGCTAAGTTAGTGGGTGTAAACTTTGAGTAAACAAAATACAAAAATGACCCTGCTGTAAAAGAGTAAAAAAACACTAAACCACATTCATTAAATTATCATTTTCACTAACAGAATCCCTTTCAGTAAAATCTTACTTTAATAAGATGTGGCTTAAACACTGCTCTCTGTGCCTCTTTTCCTGCTCTGTAAGGATTCAGGAAGTGACAGTGGCACATTCCACTGCACTTAGAGGGGAAGAACAGAACTCTCTTTTTCACTTTAGCAAAGCTAGCAGGTTCACAGGACAGCAACAAAATATATGAAAGTTGTTTTTTTCCGTTTTTGTTTTGTTTTATATGATTTAACATCCAGCCCCAACCCTATGTTCCACTTACTAATGCCTCTCGCTGGATTGGTTCAGCCCAAATAGGACTGCCTCAAATAAGCAGTTAATGGGCAATGCAATGATCTTAACCACTTGCATCCAGTAGGTGGCGAAGCATGTTGTGTAATGGTGGGCAGACCTGCTTGTGCCTCTCCATTGCACAACATCTAGCTGTGAGAAAAAAAAATGCTGGGGGAAAAAAATTACAATTTTTTTTTTTAAAGCTAATAAAAAAAAATATATTTTTGCCCATATGAAAGGTGAAGCACTGCCTCACCTGCCTCTAGTGACTGCACATCACTGTTACAATGGCTGTTTTTTTATTGCACACCCCGCAAACGGGCAAATTTGCCCGTTTGCATGCGCGATAAATTAGCACTCCACTTGTAATCTAGCCCTTTATATTACAATCGCATACTGTTTAATATCCATTTTATGATTTGCAGAATTTTTAAAACAACACAATCTGCTTTTTGGCCTCTCAAGGTAACATGGGACAAGTACAATTTTTAGACAAAAGCAAGAGGTGTTTTTACTGTCCTTTTAATCAGTTAAAATGATTAAAATGATTGATTCCCACAGTGAATTTATTAACATTGTTACTGTGTGTTTTCACTGAAACAAAACTGATGAAGTTGTAACAACCTTAAATGTAACCAAGCAATGTACTAGTTTCTCATTTGTAATTAGTGAATTACATACATAATTTTCAAAAACAATAAAATAGGGGCATTAATTAAAAATAAAATGTACCTGATTCAATAAAACCCCATGATATATGGCTTGCAATGGGGTTAAACACTTAGGACCAGATTATGAATGGTGCGCTGTTTTGCGCCATTCATAATAAATATATATATGTGTGTGTGTACTTATGTATTTATATGTGTATATGTGTATTTATGTGTTTATATGTATTTACAGACATATGAAATATATGCACATATAAACAAATAAATACATATGTATACATATGTATACATACTGTATATATATATATATATATATATATATATATATATATATATATATATATATATATATATGTGTGTGTGTGTGTGTGTGTGTGTGCATTGGAGCCCTTTGCAGTCAAGTAGATGAAAACATGTTAAAGCATATTTATGCAATATTCATAGTTAATAAAGTGTGATACTGTGTTTTTACTGTAAATATTTCACATTCCAATGTTCTTCACATAGTAGAATATGTTCTTTGTATTTTTAAATAGGTATTCATATATATATATATAGCTTTATATATCTACCTACAGCGCCTTGCAAAAGTGTAAATTTTCCTATTTTGTTGCATTACAACCTGGAATTAAAATGGATTTTTTTTTAGATTACATGTAATGGAAATACACACAATAGTCCAAAATGGGGAAGTAAAATTAAGAAAATAACTTTTTTAACAAAATTATAAAAAAAACTGAAAAGTTGCATATGTATGTGTGCATATGTATTAACCCCCTTTGCTATGAAGCCCCTAAATAAGATCTTGTGCAACCAATTACCTTCAGAAGTCACATAATTGGTTAAATAAAGTCCACCTGTGTGCAATCTAAAGGGAAGAGTTACCAAGCAGTGGATGCTACTATCTCCCCACGTAGTTTCCGAATCGTCGGAAACTGTAATTAAGACGCAGCGGTCATAAGATACGATCAGGATGATTGACACCCCCTGCTAGCAGCCAATTGGCCACAATTGTGCAGGGGGCGGCATTGCACAAGCATTTCTTGTGAAATTCTTGTGCAATGTTAAATGCCGACAGCGTATGCTGTCAGCATTTAGCGATGCAGGGCGGACATGATTCGCTATAGCAACACATTCCAAAAAAGTTAGGACAGGGGCAATTTAGGACTAATAGTGATGTGACAAGTTTAAATAAGAAGCTGATGTGAAACAGGTGAGGTAATCATGTAATCATAGTATATAAAGAGCCTCCAAAAAGTCCTAGTCCTTCAAGAGCAGATGGGTCGAGGCTCACCATTCTGCCAACAGATGCGTTAGTGATTAATCCAACACTTTAAGAACAACATTCCCCAAAGACAAATCGTTACGTAGGACTTTAAGCATTTCACATTCTACAGTGCACAATATAATAAAAGATTTAAGGAATTCATTCAAATCTTGGTGTGTAAAGGTCAAGGCCGAAAACCAATTCTGAATGTGCGTGATCTACGATCCCTCAGACTTCACTGTCTCAAAAACTGTCATGAGTCTGTAATGGATATCCTGACTCTGGAAAACTTTGGTAAACCTTTGTCAGTCAACACTATTCCACAGATGCAAGTTAAGGCTTTACTATGCAAAGCAGAAGTCATACATCAACACTGTCCAGAAGCGCCGACTACTTATCTGGGCTCTGTCTCATCTGAGATGGACAGTAGCACAGTTGAATAGTGTTTTGTGGTCCGACGAGTCAACATTTCAAATAGTTTTTGGAAAAAACAGCCATCGTGATCTCCCAGCCAAAGGGAAAAAGAACCATCCAAGCTGTCCGGACCATCAGCAGAGTCAGGTCCAAAAGCCAACATCTGTCATGATATGGGGGTGTTAGTGTCCATGGCATGGGTAACTTGCAAATCTGTGTGGGCACCATTCAGAAAGATATGTATACATTTTGGAGCAACATATGCTGCCATCTAGACGACAATGCCAAACCACATTCTGCCCAGATTACAAGCACATAGTTGCATTAGCAGAGAGTTCTGGTGCTAGCATGGCCTGCCTGCAGTCCTGACCTGTCGCCGATTCAGAATGTGTGGTGCATTATGAAGCGCAAAATAAGGCAACAAAGGCCCCCATACAGTTGCGCAGCTGAAGAGATGAATAATGGATGAATGGAGGAAAATTCCGCTTGCTAAACTTAACGGGACAGTCAACACCAGATTTTTATTGTTTAAAAAGATAGATAATCCCTTTATTACCCATTCACAAGTTTTGCTTAACCAACACGGTTATATTAATATACTTTTTACCTCTGTGATTAACTTGTATCTAAGCATCTTCTGACAGCCCCCTGATCACATGACATTTTATTTATTATCTATTGACTTTCATTTTAGCCAATTAGTGCAGTGTCTGCCACAAGCCACGGTGTGATCACAATGTTATCTATATGGCTCCCATGAACTAGCTCTCCCCTGTTGTGAAAAGCAAATAAAAAATCATGTGATAAGAGGCGGCCTTCAAGGGCTTAGAAATTATCATATGAGCCTTCCTAGGTTTAGCTTTCAACAAATAATACAAATAGAACAAAGCAAAATTGGTGAAAAAATTAAATTGTAAAGTTGTTTAAAATCACATGCAATATTTGAAACATGATAGCTTTTTTGGGACTTGACTGTCCCTGTAACCAACTGGTGTCTTCAGTGCCTAAATGCTTAATAAGTGTTATTAAAATAAAAGGTAATGTTACACTGTTGTAAATAGTCCACTGTCCCAACTTTTTTGGAGTGTGTTGCAGTCATCAGAAATGAGTGTATATTTTCAAAAATACATTACATTCACAAAGTAAAACATCAAATAATGTGTTAATAATGTGTTTTCAATATAGTACAGGGTGAATTACATTTTCAAATTACTCTTTTTGTTTTTTGTTTTTGTATTTTCCATACTGTCCCAACTTTTTCGGAATCAGGGTTGTATGTGTATATATATATATATATATATATATATATATATATATATATATATATATATATATATATAAAACTGTATACATATGTATATATGTGTTTTTATGTTTATATATGTAGGTATATACTTATATACATATATGAATATACATGTATACATATGAATAATTTATTATATAGTGTATATATAAATGTAACACATTATTTTAATATATTTATGTTGTGTTTGATGAACATTCATCTTTACGCGAGGTCTTAAGTCGCTCTGAATTTGTGCTCGGCGGTACACATTTACTTTCAGCTTGTAATATGTGTGGAAGTTAGCAATATTGTGCCTGCGCTAATGTTAGCACAGCCACTTGTAATCTAGTCTTTAATGGGGCATTAAGATCAAAATTGTTGTCGTACACATAAAAGGGCAATTAAAATGTATTTTTTTCTTCCATGTAAGCTCTTGAACCTGGGTTGTGCTTGCTTATTGGTGGCTAAATGTAGCCACCAATAAGCAAGCGCTATTCAGGGGGCTGAACCTAAAATGGGTCTGCTCCTAAGCTTTACATTCCTGCTTTTAAATAAAGATAGCAAGAGAACAAAGAAAAATTGATAGGAGTCTATTAGAACGGTTCTTTAAATTGCGTGCTGTATCTGAATCACAAAATAAAAAATGTGGGTTTAGTATCCCTTTAGTATTCTCCTTGTATCCTTTGTTGAAGAAACAACAATGCACCTTGGTGAGCCAATAACAGGCATGTATGTGCAGTCACCAATCATCAGCTCCTGAGCCTACCTAGGTATGCTTTTCAACAAAGGTTACCAAAAGAACACAACAACATTGGGTAATAGAAGTAGATTGGAAAGTTGTTTAAAATTGCCCGATCTATCTAAATCAATTAATAAACAATTTGGGTTTCATGTCCCTTTAAAACATTTTACCCATACATAAATACATACATACATTTATACAAATATATATAGCACTGGTTTTCAAACCTATCCTCAGGACAGGACAGATTTTCAGGATTGCCTTGGGTGAGGTCAGGTAAAATAACTATCGGCTAGATTTAGAGTTTTGTCGGTAACGACCCGCGTAGCTAACGCTGGCTTTAAAATAACTCTGGTATTGAGAGTCCACAGAATGGCTGCGTTAGGCTCCAAAAAGGGAGCGTACAGGCATATTTAACGCCACTGCAACTCTCGATACCAGAGTTGCTTACGGAAGTGGCCAGCTTCAAAAACGTGCTCGTGCACGATTCCCCCATAGGAAACAATGGGGCTGTTTGAGCTGAAAAAAAAACTAACACCTGCAAAAAAGCCGCGTTCAGCTCCTAACGCAGCCCCATGGTTTGCTATGGGGAAACACTTCCTACGTCTGCACCTAACACTCTAACATGTACCCCGAGTCTAAACACCCCTAACCTTACACTTATTAACCCCTAATCTGCCGCCCCCGCTATCGCTGACCCCTGCATATTATTATTAACCCCTAATCTGCCGCTCCGTAAACCGCCGCTACTTACATTATCCCTATGTACCCCTAATCTGCTGCCCTAACATCGCCGACCCCTATATTATATTTATTAACCCCTAATCTGCCCCCACAACGTCGCCTCCACCTGCCTACACTTATTAACCCCTAATCTGCCGACCGGACCGCACCGCTATTATAATAAAGTTATTAACCCCTAATCCGCCTCACTAACCCTATAATAAATAGTATTAACCCCTAATCTGCCCTCCCTAACATCGCCGACACCTAACTTCAAACATTAACCCCTAATCTGCCGACTGGAGCTCACCGCTATTCTAATAAATGTATTAACCCCTAAAGCTAAGTCTAACCCTAACACTAACACCCCCCTAAGTTAAATATAATTTAAATCTAACGAAATTAATTAACTCTTATTAAATAAATTATTCCTATTTAAAGCTAAATACTTACCTGTAAAATAAATCCTAATATAGCTACAATATAAATTATAATTATATTATAGCTATTTTAGGATTAATATTTATTTTACAGGTAACTTTGTATTTATTTTAACCAGGTACAATAGCTATTAAATAGTTAAGAACTATTTAATAGCTAAAATAGTTAAAATAATTACAAAATTACCTGTAAAATAAATCCTAACCTAAGTTACAATTAAACCTAACACTACACTATCAATAAATTAATTAAATACAATACCTACAAATAAATACAATGAAATAAACTAACTAAAGTACAAAAAATAAAAAAGAACTAAGTTACAAAAAATAAAAAAATATTTACAAACATCAGAAAAATATTACAACAATTTTAAACTAATTACACCTACTCTAAGCCCCCTAATAAAATAACAAAGACCCCCAAAATAAAAAAATGCCCTACCCTATTCTAAATTACTAAAGTTCAAAGCTCTTTTACCTTACCAGCCCTGAACAGGGCCCTTTGCGGGGCATGCCCCAAAGAATTCAGCTCTTTTGCCTGTAAAAAAAAACATACAATACCCCCCCCAACATTACAACCCACCACCCACATACCCCTAATCTAACCGAAACCACCCTTAAATAAACCTAACACTAAGCCCCTGAAGATCTTCCTACCTTATCTTCACCATACCAGGTTCACCGATCGATCCAGAAGAGCTCCTCCGATGTCCTGATCCAAGCCCAAGCGGGGGGCTGAAGAGGTCCATGATCCGGCTGAAGTCATCATCCAAGCGGGAGCTGAAGAGGTCCATGATCCGGCTGAAGTCTTCATCCAAGCGGGAGCTGAAGAGGTCCATGATCCGGCTGAAGTCTTCTATCAACGGCATCTTCAATCTTCTTTCTTCGGGAGCCATCATCTTCCATCCGACGCGGAACATCCTCTTCTCCCGACGCCTACTCGCCGAATGACGGTTCCTTTAAATGACGTCATCCAAGATGGCGTCCCTCGAATTCCGATTGGCTGATAGGATTCTATCAGCCAATCGGAATTAAGGTAGGAATATTCTGATTGGCTGATGGAATCAGCCAATCAGAATCAAGTTCAATCCGATTGGCTGATCCAATCAGCCAATCAGATTGAGCTCGCATTCTATTGGCTGTTCCGATCAGCCAATAGAATGCGAGCTCAATCTGATTGGCTGATTGGATCAGTCAATCGGATTGAACTTGATTCTGATTGGCTGATTCCATCAGCCAATCAGAATTTTCCTACCTTAATTCCGTTTGGCTGATAGAATCCTATCAGCCAATCGGAATTCGAGGGACGCCATCTTGGATGACGTCCCTTAAAGGAACCGTCATTCGTCGGGAAGTCGTCGTCGGAAGAAGATGGGTCCGCGGTGGAGGTCTTCAAGATGGAGCCGGTCCTCATCAGATGAAGATAGAAGATGCCGCTTGGAAGAAGATGGTTGCCGATCCGGATCTACTCTTCTTCCCGGATAGGATGAAGACTTTGGAGCCTCTTCTGGACTTCTTCAGCCGTCGGATGATGGATGTCTAGCCCCCGCTTGGGCTTAGATGAAGATATCGGAGCCTGGAACGGACGGTCATACCTGGCATGGTGAAGACAAGGTAGGAAGATCTTCAGGGGCTTAGTGTTAGGTTTATTTAAGGGGGGTTTGGGTTAGATTAGGAGTATGTGGGTGGTGGGTTGTAATGTTTGGGGGGGGTATTGTATGTTTTTTTTTACAGGCAAAAGAACTGAATTCTTTGGGGCATGCCCCGCAAAGGGCCCTGTTCAGGGCTGGTAAGGTAAAAGAGCTTTGAACTTTAGTAATTTAGAATAGGGTAGGGCATTTTTTATTTTGGGGGGCTTTGTTATTTTATTAGGGGGCTTAGAGTAAGTGTAATTAGTTTAAAATTGTTGTAATATTTTTCTTATGTTTGTAAATATTTTTTATTTTTTGTAACTTAGTTCTTTTTTATTTTTTGTACTTTAGTTAGTTTATTTAATTGTAGTTATTTGTAGGTATTGTATTTAATTAATTTATTGATAGTGTAGTGTTAGGTTTAATTGTAGGTAATTGTAGGTATTGTATTTAATTAATTTATTGATAATGTAGTGTTAGGTTTAATTGTAACTTAGGTTAGGATTTATTTTACAGGTAATTTTGTAATTATTTTAACTATTTTAGCTATTAAATAGTTCTTAACTATTTAATAGCTATTGTACCTGGTTAAAATAAATACAAAGTTGCCTGTAAAATAAATATTAATCCTAAAATAGCTATAATATAATTATAATTTATATTGTAGCTATATTAGGGTTTATTTTACAGGTAAGTATTTAGCTTTAAATAGGAATAATTTATTTAATAAGAGTTAATTTATTTCGTTAGATTTAAATTATATTTAACTTAGGGGGGTGTTAGTGTTAGGGTTAAACTTAGCTTTAGGGGTTAATCCATTTATTAGAATAGCGGCGAGATTCGGTCAGCAGATTAGGGGTTAATAATTGAAGTTAGGTGTCGGTGATGTTAGGGAGGGCAGATTAGGGGTTAATACTATTTATTATAGGGTTATTGAGGCGGGAGTGAGGCGGATTAGGGGTTAATAACTTTATTATAGTAGCGGTGAGATCCGCTCGGCAGATTAGGGGTTAATAAGTGTAGGTAGCTGGCGGCGACGTTGAGGGGGGCAGGTTAGGGGTTAATAAATATAATATAGGAGTCGGCGGTGTTAGGGGCAGCAGATTAGGGGTACATAAGGATAACGTAGGTGGCGGTCAGCAGATTAGGGGTTAAAAAAATGTAATCGAGTGGCGGCGATGTGGGGGGACCTCGGTTTAGGGGTACATAGGTAGTTTATGGGTGTTAGTGTACTTTAGAGCACAGTAGTTAAGAGCTTTATAAACCGGCGTTAGCCCAGAAAGCTCTTAACTACTGACTTTTTTCTGCGGCTGGAGTTTTGTCGTTAGATTTCTAACGCTCACTTCAGCCACGACTCTAAATACCGGAGTTAGAAAGATCCCATTGAAAAGATAGGATACGCAATTGACGTAAGGGGATCTGCGGTATGGAAAAGTCGCGGCTGAAAAGTGAGCGTTAGACCCTTTTTTGACTGACTCCAAATACCGGCGGTAGCCTAAAACCAGCGTTAGGAGCCTCTAACGCTGGTTTTCACGGCTACTGCCAAACTCCAAATCTAGGCCTATGTTTACTAATAACCTGATTATTTCACCTTTACAGAATATCCTCAAAATCTGGCCTGTCAGGGAGTCATGAGGACAGGTTTAAAAAACAGTGCTATAGGGTATAGGACAAACTTAAAAAATCTACCCCATAGTGATTAAATACAACAAGAATTTGTGCAATAATAAAATGCCCTAAAAAACAGCATTTTAATATTGTATTTAATAGTAGCAAAATGCATTCTTGAGACTTCAGAACAACACTCTGGAGGGAAAAAAAGGCCCTGCAGTGATTAAAGACATGGGGCCAATTTATCAAGGGCCGAATGGCCCCTGATGCCCCTGTTTCCGCGCAAGCCTTCAGGCTAGCCAGAAACAGCAGTTATGAAGCAGCGGTCTTAAGACTGCTGCTCCATAACTGGTCTGCTGCCTCTGATGCTGTGGTCTGCAATCCGCCCAATCCTGTACGATCGGGTTGATTGACACCCCTGCTAGCGGCCAATTGGCCGCGAATCTGCAGGAGGCGCCATTGCACAAGCAGGTCACAAGAACTGTTTGTGCAATGATGAATATCATTCATCGATGTCTGTCGGACATGATCCGCTAAGCGGATCATGTCGGACAGACCAATGATAAATGACCATGTTTTCAGTATATCCTTCAGAACAGGTGGCTAATTGATGGCTTTGTAAACTTAATCATGCACAGGTGAGGAATATCCTGAAATCCTTGTTTACTGTTGAGGTTGTTGCTGATTATAGCTAGGCCCGCCCCTTGTTTGATTGACGGAATCTTGTAGTCTAGTTCTAACTCCTGATCATATTGGTAAACAATAAAAAAGGGACAAGAAAATCCATAACTGGATAATAACATGGAATTGTATTGTAGCACCACTTTTAATCATAGGTTTGTCCCCCCTTTTTTATTACAACAGTACAAATACATATATATGTGTATATATATATATATATATATATATATATATATATATATATATATATATATATATATATATATATATATTTGTGTGTATTTGTAAGTGAAAGAGAGTTGGTAACACATACAGTTGGTGTTAGAACCACTGTGTAATCACATGTCACAGCTTTCACCTGACACCTTATAATTAAACCTGAGATGAAGCAGTTGACATTGCAGGACTGAGCACAGGGGGAGAATATAACTGATATTTCTTCAGGCTGCGTTCTGCTTCTTTAAAGAGAGAGACGGCCTGCCTGGAAATGCTTTTAATGCGAGATCTCCTCTGGCTGACGTTTTGACAGCTTTCCTGTGACGTGACGTGTGATTTTTGTACAAATTTCAAAACTAATAAATCCAGCTGTCAGGGCGGAAACTTTAAAAGGAGCCGGGCCCAGCGGGTAAGGCTTAACAGAACTCAACTTGATGAGGCTGTAGGATGGAGAATTATGTCTGTCACAATCCTCCCACATTATTTTCACAGAAATGTTTGGCAACTGAGACATAAATGTCTCTAGCATTAAAAAAAAAAAAAAAAGACAACCACGCTGACAGAGACTGTTAATAAAAGCGGAGTAACAACAAGTATACAGCCCAATGATGAGCAATCTGTATTACTTTGAGGGTCGCATGTGCAGCCCAGGTTTCTTGCTTTGGATTTAACCTTTTACTTGCCAAACCTATTTGTATACTGAAACCTACTTATTTTGATCAGGTGAAGAGATTTTTGTTTTAAAGAATTTAAAGTGATATAGCCAGGGGGAAATGTCATTAGCCTCCTTTGCAATACGCATTTACGTTTGGGGCCATATGACATAGTCCGATGAGGCATGTGGGCTTGTGACAGCTTAGCCATAGTAAGGTTTTTTACCATAGGTATGACTGAGGTGGGACAGGAGTGATTGGGAAAGTTACTTGAGAATGACCGATAGTAACAATGTTTTAGCCAGCTATGTAAGGAGCAAGACCTCTTGTTTTATTTTTCAGCTACTCAAAAATGATTCTTCCCTTGTCTTGTAAGGGGACTGCATTGTGTGATTTAATGCAGACCAGGACCCCCAAATTTCTATTTCCTACACCTATACATTGTTGCTGCTTGATGATGACTATAGCTATTTTAGGATCAAGCACTAGCCTAGCTCAAAAACAAAAAATGTGGGGTAGTGACAAAAAGCACTGGCTGCATTGTAGCCCCTAGGTTAGACAGGCCTTTAATACAGGGTTCTTTTAAACTGGTCAAAACAAAACAAAGCAATGTGGTCAGAGGGATATGAAACTCAAACATTTTCTTATCTAACTCAGATAGAGCATGTGATTTTAAACAACGTTCTAATTTACTTGTTTTCTTCTTTCTCTTGGTATCTTTTGTTAAAAAATTTATGCATGTAGCGCTCTAGATGCCTACCTAGATATCTGTTAAACACAGAATATTATGGGAATGAAGCAAATTTGATAATAGAAGTAAATTGGAAACTTTTTTTACAATTATATGCTCTGTCTGTTTCACAAAATACAATTTGTGGGTTTTATATTCCTTTAAGATGTGGTTGGCTGTTTGAGTCATTTATTCTGACCTGCATTTTATTTATTACTGCTCCATACAAAGGGGGTATATGAATAGGCTGTATTCCTCTTATGACTATTTCTTCTTGCTGGCAACTAGTCTCAATTTCTCCTCATTCACTGCACCTTATCTTTCTCCTCTTGAACTTTTTCTGTTTATCATTGTAGGACATTAATATCTCATTTTCTTTCACTTTCTTCCCTTCTCTTTCTTTCTTTCTTTTTCTCACACTCTCACTCACACACTCACTCACTCACTCACACTTTCTCTCTCTCTCTCTCACACACAAACACTCTCTTTGTGCCACTCCCCCTATATATTTTCTTTCTCTCTTTCTCTTTTTCTCTCTCCCTCTATCTCTCTCAGTTTTCACTTCTTTTTTTTTTATTCTTTATTTATTCTCCGCTGTACAGAAAAGATAAAGAAAAATCAAAGGAAAAGATACATATCAAAAATATCCACATAGTTGTGATTACATCATATTTCTCCCATATACATAAATCATACTTCAAATAATAAATTAATAAACCAGCAATTTATGGTAATCCATTATATAAACTTTCTCTCTTCTTTTTCCTTTTAATAATTAATTCAAAGTATATTCACTGGCGTATTCAACAAATTTATACAATTCCTTTAAATTAAGGCAATCTTGTCCTTATTTTACTTAATAACATGTATATTCAATTCATATATCAGCCTTGAGATGTAAATTAACCCTAAGCTGTATTTCTATACAGCTGTATTTTATACTTTTTTTATTCCCCATTCAATCCACATTCATACTTCCACTAAACCCACCTCCCCCAAAGGAAAAAAAAACTCTATTCAGCCATCAAAAAGCGGTAGTAGTCTGTATTTTTAAGAGGATACAACAGTTGATTTAATGAGGGTTCCGGAAGGCATTTTATAAAGCTAAACCATTTCCCAAAGAACTTGAATTATCCAGGTGAAGTGGTGTAGCATGATGATCTAAAATTAGTTGCTTCAAAATAAAGTTTTTCCACTCATTGAAATAGTTTTTTTTGTTTTTTTTCCAATTTCTAAATATAATATTTCTAGCAGCTAGAATAGCCATATTTACAAATTTCTACTCTTTATCTAACTCCTTATTAATCAGTAATATTATTTGTTCTAGATCAAGCATAAGGGACTTTTTAATTGAAAAGATTTTTATTGAATTTTTCTTCTTAATTACATAACAAAGTAAATGCAAATGTTACATCAACATAACTTGAAACATATTGAGGTATATCTCAGCAGGTCAGCATGTCATATAAACATCAATAAATTTTACCGTACATTTCAGGTAACATTATAAACCAATACTCATTAAGCAATAAATACTCTCAGAAACTTAGGTTGTTAACAAACAACTCTGGCTTCAGAAAACATAATCCATGGTTCCCAGACAGAAACAAACTGTTCTTCAGTGTCAAGCATATTAGCTGCATTATTACTCATTTGGTAGTAGTAACCAATTTTATTTAGAATAATCTGAAAGTTAGGGATCTCAACTTTCCAATACTGGGCTATTGTTAATCTTACTATAGTAAAGATGGTAAAAATAAACTTGTTTCGTGCCCTGTTTAACCCTGGAATAGGCTCATGCAGAAGGGCTTGAGAGGCCGACACTCTTAAAGTGCGCCCAAAAATGTTGCCCAATAGACTGAAGGTTTGTGACCAGATATTTGCTACCCGTGGGCAGTCCCACCACATGTGTGAATAAGTACGTAACTCATCACACCCTCTTAGACATTTTCTATGACCTATCTCCAATTTATGTAATCTCGAGGGGTGAAAATACCAACGAAAAGCAGTCTTCATGTAATTTTCTTTTAAATGAGCGCATATGGAAAAGGAGGGTCCCCTAAACAAAACATCATTCCATTTTTCTAAAGACCAAGTAAATTGAAATTCTTCTTCCCACTTTTGCATAAAAGGAAGCTTATGAGTCTTTGGTGGAGAGTTAAAAATGGCATACAGTCCAATAATGGTCCCTCTCATTCTCTGTCCAGCTAAGCAAATTTGTTCTAAGTATGTGGTGCTCCCTTTGTATGAGTTACCTATCACCTCGCAAACTCTTGCCTTCAACTGAAGATATTGATACCAACTGGGTCTATCCCATTCATTAAGGCTAGCATATGTGTTAAAGTCCATAAAGTTCTGTCCCCTTAAAGTGTCAGCAATTCTGTACAGCCCCCTATTGGCCCACTTATTCTGAAGCCCCATGTCAAGTGTAGTAGATAGCGTTATTAATGGCATTGCCTTAGAAGTATCTGAGATTAGCTTAAATTTAGTAGACAAAGAGTCCCATAGCGAGACGGAGTGTGCTACTGCTGCAAAAGTTTTCCATATGTTAGGCCTATGAGTTCTATTAGTCCATAGAAGTTTATAAATTGGCTCCACCCCAACCATATCTGACTCCAGTTGTACCCATTGAATATTATCAATCTTGTTATGCCATAACGCAGTCTAAGCCACACGGGCCGCATGGTAATATGCTAGAAAATCTGGCAATCCCATCCCTCCCCCTCTTCTACTTCTGCAGAGAGTTTGTCTATTAGTTCTTGCTCTTTTACCTTGCCAAATAAACAAAATTACATACTTCTGGAGTTGTGTGAGTGTTTTGGATGGCACAGAGACTGGTAAGCATCTAAATAGGTATAATATTTTTGGGAGAATTGTCATTTTAATTCCAATTATTCTGCCATATAGCGAAATTTTCAACTTTTCCCATTTCTGTAGCAAGTTTTTAATCAGTAATATCAAAGGCATGTAGTTTAATTGATACAGATCTTCAGTCCTATTTGTAAGTATCACTCCTAAATATCTCATTCCCTTCTCAGCCCATGAGAAAGAGAAATTAATCTCCATGAGTTTTTTAGTGTGTGCTGGTAGATTTACACTAATAGCCTCACACTTATCATTGTTGATTTTATAACCTGATATTGCTACAAACTTATCTATAGTGGAATACAGTACTGGAAGAGAAATAAGTGGCTTTGTGATCGAAAGAATAATGTCATCTGCAAAAAGACTGATTTTATATTCTTTTGCCTTTATATGTATGCCTGTAATATCTACATTTCGTCTGATGCTGGCTGCTAAAGGTTCGATACACAGGGCAAATAGAAGCGGGGAAAGAGGGCATCCCTGTCTAGTACCATTTGCTATTTCAATGGGTCCTGACTTATACCCCGCAATTTTAACAAATGCTGAGGGATGAGAGTATATCGTGGCGATCGCTTTTCTAAAGTCTCCCGTTATGCCAAATGCATCTAATACCTTATCGAGGTAGTCCCAGTAAATACGGTCAAATTCCTTCTCTGCGTCCAAGGAAAGGAACAGAGAAGGCATCCCTTTAACCGACGCAAGATTAATCAAATCAATCACCTTTCTCACATTATCCGGGGCCTCCCTGTTCGCTATGAACCCCACCTGATCCGGATGGACTAGTTTAGGCATTAGTTTGTTGAGTCTGGTGGCTAAAATTTTTGAGAAAATCTATATGTCTTGGTTAATTAAAGATATAGGCCGATAATTTTTGCAGTGTTGCTTGTTTTTGCCCGGCTTCGGAATTACTGAAATTCGAGCTAGTAAGAATTCTTTCGGGATATATCCCCCTTTTAACATTTGGTTAAAGGTGTTCACTAATAAGGGGCCTAATTCGTCTAGAAATGTCTTATAAAAAATACCAGTGTATCCATCCGGACCAGGTGCTTTATTGATTTTTAGGTGTTTGATTGTTTGTCTAATTTCAGCTAATGTGATAGGTGCGTTTAGCCCATCTACATCATCTGCGTCAAGCTTAGGCATATCGTCATGGCCCAAAAATTCCTGGTAGTTTTCAAATTGTCGGGGATTCCTGTCTCCCCGAGGGAGTGCATATAATGATTGGTAATATGATGCAAAGGTATCTGCTATAATTTGAGGATGGTTAGTGGTAGAACCATCTGGCTTCTGCAACTGAGGGACCGTTGTGAGCCTTGTCATATCTTTCAGCCTACAAGCTAACATTCTGTCAGGCTTGTTAGCGTGGATGAAATATTGTGTATCAATAAGTTTTAAGGATCTAGATGCTTCCTGAGATAACAATTTATCCAGTTCCTCCCTTTTACTATTTAGCCTTTTAAGGGTATTTGCGCTCTGAGTGGTGCAGTGAAGATTGTGTAATTGCTTAATTTCTTCCTTTAGCCTCTCACCATAAGCATGTGCCGCTTTTAATTTGGAGCTAGATTCTCTAATTAATATGCCTCTTGTAAAGGCCTTAAGCGCCCCCCCACACATATGAAGGATTTTCTACTGACTGTTGATTAGAGCCAATAAAAACTCCAATTTCCCTTCTCAAAAACTCTAAGAACAATTTATCTTTGAATAGGGTAGGGTTCAAATGCCAACTCTTGTTTCTGAGTGGGTCTATTAAGCCTGAAAGTGTCGTCAAAACCACATTATGGTCTGACCAGGTGCTAACTATTATGTCTGATTTCATAATTAATGGTGCCAATATTTGGCTCACAAGAATATGGTCAATTCGTGAATAAACCTTATGGGCTGAGGAATAAAAGGTATAATCCCTATTATTTCCATTTTGGACTCTCCAGCTATCTAATAGGTTGTGATCTAACAAAAAATCATATAGTACTTTTCTAAATTTCTGTGTTTGAGAAGCTGACCTCGTCCCTGATCTGTCCATTTCGGGGTCTACCACCGTGTTAAAATCTCCCCCAATGATTAGCCTATACTGTTTCCAGTACGTTAGTAACTTACTGAGTTTAGCCAAGAAAGGCGCCTGAGATTCATTAGGAGCATAGATATTTCCTATTACCACTGGGGTGTCATGAATTTTACCTCTGAGAATTATGTACCTACCCTGTGTATCTATAAAAGACTCTTCTTCCTGGAAATTGATACTATTGTGCATAAGAATAGAGACACCACACTTTTTCTTACTACAAGTGGCGTGATACTGTAATGGATATGCTCTGTCCCAATATTTAGGGGTTGCTGTCTTGGTGAAATGTGTCTCCTGCATGAAAATAATGTGTGCCCCTAGGGATTTATACATGCTAATGGCTTTGCGTCTTTTTACATTGGAATGAAGACCTTTAACATTATGCGTAAGCACCTTAAGTGACATATATGTAACGATTAATATCTGCTTTCAACATTTGTACATTGCTATACATTTCTTTAAATAACCATAGTGCACCTCTCCCTAACAAGAGACGTGAACCTGCATACAATAAACAAGATAAGGATTGGACCCTAAACACATTCTGATACATTCGGTACCTGAAAACCAACGACTTAGAAGACCTTGACCTGCCGAGGAAAAGACAATAAACATTGCCAACAGTAACATAAAACTGTAGAACTGAATATACAAACAACATTATTTGTACCCCAACATCCGGGTTTGAGAACATAATAAAATGATAACAAAAAACAACCAGGAAAAAACCTGTAAGAAAACTGTTAGCGGACTCAGTGGGAAGGGAAAGGGGAAAGGTCCAGCAAGGGGGTTATCATGAAAAGAAGCCCGCCAGGAACTCCAAGCTGAACCAGTGAACTGAATGAAGAATAATGACATTAGCCACTCTTTATTGGTTTCTCCACTCATGAAGAATTAGAGTTGAAGTATCAAAAATGGATATCAAAAGTGTCCCCAACTGCTCTCCTCAAGTAGGACTCTCTTGATTTCTACTAGGCCGAGCATTTTTGCTGTTCTTGCCCACAGATGTCCATTCTTTTGTAATCGCTTTACGTTGAGGCTTTGGGGAAGAGGACTCTGCTTCGTTTATTTTCTCTAGCTTTAGTTTCTCCAAAATGCTTTGTCCTTCTGAAAGAGATGAACAAGAGTATGATGACTTCTCATACATGAAAATAAGCTTGAATGGGAAACCCCAATGATATTTGATCTGTGCCTTGATTAACACTGAAACCACTGGTTTGATCTCTCTTCTCCTCCTGAGGGTAGTTGGCGAAAGATCTGTGAAAAGCTGCAAGGCATGACCTTCAAATGTTATTCTAGGAACATTGCGTACTGCTTGCATGATTTGGTCCTTGATATGATAATAATGTAACTTGGTGATCACATCTCTTGCTGTCGCTGTTGTGGGTGGTCTGGCCAGTGCTCTGTGTGCTCTGTCCATCAGAAACAATGAAGGATCTGTATCCGGTACTAATTGTTGAAATATTTTTAGCAATGTATCCGGTAAGTTGTTGTATGATTCTGGCAGGTTTCGAATTCTAATATTGGATCTTCTGGATCTGTTCTCCAGATCCTCTAATGCATCCTCCAACTTCTGTATTTGCTCCTGCTGTGTTTGTATAGTGTTTTGCAAAATAGGTATTTCTTCTGCAATATTGTCCATTTTATCCTCCAAAGTTGCCGTCCTATCTCCAATTTCTGATATATCTTGTTTTAATTCTGAGAGAGCTGCCCTCATCTCTTCCTTAAACATTTGCTTAATCTGTAATAGGAGATCACTACTCTGTGAATCCCCCTCTGCAGCTGTGTGGGTTTTTTTGGGGGAGGATGGTTGGGACTCTGCGTCTACAGATAGTTCCCCAGCACTTTGGTTTTTTTTTAGCTGAGATCTAGAGAGACAGTCTTTGACTGACTGATTTCTTCCTTTCATCATGGCAAACTAGATAGATTACAGTAGATAACAAAAACTGGAAATCAATAATTATTGACAAAGCACTGGCAGACCACAATATTTAGGGCAGTTATAATAAATGCATAGGAAAGGGTTCCCACTCAGTCCGCTTGTAGAATATGCTTTTAATTCAGCTTCATGTCAATATGTTGAACAGGTTGCAGCTTATAAATCAGTATGTACCTAGAGGGTGCCAGTTTTTGAGGCTTATTGAATGCTGCTCCCTTGGTATCCCAGGCCCAACTAACTCCTGTGGGGTTAGGGAAGGGGCAACCAGTGTCTGTAAAGTCCTTTAACTGTAGCAAACACTCCTCTCAGGTATTGCAAGTTACTTAAGCTTGTCCTGCCATATAATCTCTCTCCCCAGGAGCTTTGTCCTCACAGGACGATCACGGAAGAAGGAATTGGGGATATGACCCACCACCACAGAGGATGGCAGGAAAGGGGGGGGAGATAAAAATCTAGTTGTTTTCAAAGTTCCAAGAACTCAAAGCTGTTGTACTGTGTTACGCTGTAATGTTGCACAAGCTATCAGATTAGCAGTCTTTTTAGTGAGAATATAAAAAGTTCTATTAGGTTAGCACTCCAGACACTATAAATACTCTTGCAAATTATTTGGGCTTTGATGATGAAGTGATATGTACAGGACAGATAGAAAATGGCGACTTTCCCGCCACAAGCCCCTCTCCTGTATCCTCTTGCCACACAGTCTATGTAGTAGTTATGATTTGCAAGTCCCCAGAACAAGCCAGCAGTCTCCCCAAGTGTATCCTAACTGTATTTCACCTCCAGTTGCTGTTAGAGAACCGCAGCTTAACTCTGTGATCTCTGAGCTGTTATTTCTTTTTCAATCAAAAATTAGGAATAAAAATAGTGGGTTCTTACTCCAATCCTCTGGTGTATGTCCAGTGAAGCCCTTAGATCTGAGACAATCCAATTTTCTTCTTTTTTTCGCCGGTGACGAACTGTGATCTGGGGTCCGGTGTAGGCCGCAGCCCCAGCCTTTCCTACTTTTTCTCTGGTTCTGTGAACCGGCCCGCTACGATCTTCCTCAAACTTTGCAAATTTTTGTGAAAATTGATCCTCCTCAATACACAGGTGCCCAAAGGTTGGGATTTGGACAGATTCTACTGAAAATATCACCTTTGTAGCTAATTCTTAGTATTATTTGAGCAGAGCTGCTGCAAACTGCTTCTGCTCCCATAAGGGACTTTTTAAAAATGTTATCAACCCAAAACTCCACTTTACGACAGAATTGTCTTATTAGTGGACAATCCCATATGAGATGCATTAAGTCAGCAGCATAAAAGCTACATTTTGGGCATTTATTAATTGATTAAATTGATTCTGTGGACTTTTCGACTTCTCTTATAGAGTGTTTTATAATTTTCGGAGTTACTTCTATCCTTATATGTTGGCTCCAGTTCCTAGCCAATTTTTCTAGGTTTTCCTAACCCTCTGATACCATAGCGATATCGAAAATATGCCCTGTCTAGTCATTTTTACCCAAGGTTCTATTTTCTCCCACCCCACTCAAACCCATTTTCCCTATATAGTTCATTTATATAGTGCCGGGTTTGCAAATATGCAAGGAAATCTCTATTCAATAGCGAATAATCTCTTTGTACTGTTTCAAATGACCTAACAACATTTTCTTCTTCATTCATCAATTGATGAATATATTTGAATGTATTATCATACCACCTCTTAAATACAATTAAATTTACCCCTTCCGGAAATGCTGGGTTCCCTATTGCCATGAGATATTTAGATACACCATATTTAATCCCCAACTTTATACATATCTTTTGCTAGGATCAGATAGGATAGTACATTGTCTTCAGTTTTTTAATCTCAACTGGGACCTTATTATAAGGAATATGTAAAATATTCTGTAGCAAATAGGGACTAGCAAGAATTTTCTCTACTTCCGGAACTGAATAATATGATGCCTCTGACAGCCATTCAACCGCTATTTTACCCAGACATATCCAGTTGTAATGTTCAAATTGGGGGAGGGCTAATCCCCTATTTCTCTAGGTTTTTTATTATCCCCAAAAAACTGAGAGACCGCAGTCTGTATATCTTTGAGGTCCTTTTTAACTAATGGTCATGGTACATTTTGCATTATATATAATAATTTTGTAATATTATAATTTTTACCAGGTTCACCCTGCCTGTTATAGAAATTGGTAATTTAACCCATTTTTTTAAATCTTCTTTTATTGTTTTTAATAACAGGGAAAAATTCAAACTATACCATTTATCATCTTCAATAGAAATTTGAATGCCTAAATATTTAAATTCCTCTCCTGTATCCTTAAATAGTCTATTTATTTCCGATTCCTTTTTTTTTTATCCATAACAATTCCAATTTATTTGGATTTATTTTATATCCGGAGAAGGAACTAAATTGTTTAAGGGTATCAAGTACAATAGGAATATTCTTCTTCGTATCTCGGACAAATAAAAGCAGATCATCTGCATATAATGAGACAATCAGTACCTTTGTGCCTACCTTAATGCCTTGAACCCTATCTCTTAAAGCACATGCCAATACCTCAATTGCTATATCAAACAACAAAGGAGAGAGGGGGCATCCTTGCCGCATACCTCTTTCTAACCCTATACTCTTAGATAATTGGCCATTTACTAAAAAAGCCGTTTTGGGTTTGTTGTATGTATTCTTCCCTATTTCTATTAATCTTCTAGGAAACCCAAGTGGATGTAATGTTGAAAATAAATTATTCAATTCTAAAAAATCAAAACCTTTTTCCGCATCAAATGAGAAAATTAATGCATCTCTATCTTCATTATCTAATATAGATCTAGTATTTCTATTAAAATAATCAATTGTTAGAATTTTTTTTTCTAATATTTGTGGCAGAGTTCCTGCCTCTTAGAAACCCTGTTTGATTCAGATGTATTATGGTTCTTAAGGAGGTCTGAAGTCTATCTGCAACAATTCCTGTCAAAATTTTATAATCCGTGTTTGACAAGGATATGGGTCTATATGCATCTAGATTCTCTGGATTTTTATTAGGTTTAAGTATTAAGGTCGTCCATGACAATGTAAAATTAAATGAATTTTTTTCCCCTCCATAAAGTACCAATTAAATAAAGCTTCTAATGCCAGAGTAACCTGATCAAGCATTAATTTATAATATTCATTCAGCAGTAAGTCTGGACCTGGCAATTTACTATTCTTCAAATTCTTAATAACATATTTAATTTTCTTCTCTGAGATAGGTGCTATAAGCGTTTCTGTGTGATCTTCATTATATTTAGGTGCGTTTAGTTGAGCCCAGAAGTTCTCCTTATTATTATAATTTAATTCTTGAGAGCTATATACCTTTTGGCAATACTCTTCTACAATCTTTAATACCTCTTCAGTTTCTACGTATACTTTATCCATCATTTTAATAGGTCCTATAGGCCTTGGTCTGCTCCATCTATTTATCAAATTAGCTTAAAAATTTCCCGGTCTTGTTACCGAATTTTAAAATGTTGCACTCGCTTTTATTTCCTGTTGTGTGGATGGTTTTAATATCCAGGCATCATCTTTCAAATCTGATATACGTTGCTCTGCTTCTACAAGTCTGGAGTCATATTGTCTTACTTCACTAGTCAGTGTGGTAATTTCCTTTTTTATCTGTTCAAATTGAGGGAGGAAAATGTATGACAGATTTGTAACTATTGTTTGTGTATCCCATTGACTAACACTTTCATTTAGTTTTTCTGCAATGGGTTCATTGCTATTTTTGGTTTTCTTGTCCTTACCCCTAGAGGACATTGCTGGAGAGTTAGTTTTATGTAGTGCAATAAATTTGTCCATGTGAAAAGAAAAACAACAACAACAACAAAAATATAAGACCAATTAAGGTGGGTGGGTGGTTGAGTGATCGGAGTTTTAAACCAAGTGTGACATATAGGCCTCTAGTTATGAAGGTCTGTCGGACCTGATCCGACAGTGCTGATCAGGTCCGACAGACCTCACTGAATACGGCGAGCAATACGCTCGCCGTATTCAGCATGGCACCAGCAGCTCACAAGAGCTGCTGGTGCAATGCCACCCCCTGCAGACTCGCGGCCCGTACTCGATCGGGTTGATTTCCGGCGATGTCTGTCCGCCTGCTCAGAGCACAGGTTATGGAGCAGCGGTCTTTGTGACCGCTGCTTCATAACTGCTGTTTCTGGCGAGCCTTCATCCATTCGGAGCTTGATACATATGCCCCATAGTCTCTAAAAATATGGATAGACTAACAAATATGTGTAAGTGCATAAAGAAAGAACCAGTGTATATTTTAAGACCAGCACAGCCTCAGGAGAATACAATATCAATTCCCTAGCTTTGCGTATGTTTCCCCTCTTCCTCAATAGGAGGTTCCTCGGGAAAAGAAAAACCTTTTCATTCTGTGTAGACTCACATATATAATAGAAACTAAGCCTTTTTTGTCAACCACAGACCTTCATACTTAATTATATACCGTAATCAATACAAGTTCCCCATCTGGCTATCAAAAATTATACTATATAAGTTTAACTAGCAGAAACAATCCTTAATTATCTACTTCATTTATATTATACATTTTACCATTCAACCGCAGTTGTTACATATATGTTCTGCTTAAAAAAACATAACACATTCAAGTATGCTCTCCCGTATCCATTAATTATATGGCACCATTCTTATTATACAATTCTTCTTTTATCCAGAAGAACAGTTTTACAATACTTTTTCTAACTATCAATATTATACCATATACATTTAACTGGCAAAAACACTCCTTAGATATCTGTGTTAGACCACATTTATATTATACATTTTACCATCCAATAGTAATTGTTATCGATATATTCTGCTTTAAAGAAACATATCAAATTCAAGCTTGCTCTTCCATATCCATTGTCATTAATCTTCTTTTATCCAGAATTTGCAATGTTTTCTTTCTCCTATTTGCCTATTTATATGGCTTTTATGCCCGCCATCAAAACGTATATTTGTTACCAATGAATCCATTTAAGCAGATATATTCCAGGCCAACAAACAAAAGTTCTACGAATAATTAAAAAAAAAGAAAAAACTCGAGCAAACACAGTTCCTAATAACAGAAAGTCCAAGTTGTCAAAGAGGAAATTTTCCTATAATCCACTTAAATCTTTATCATAGGTCTCCTTACTTCAATCACACCTGGCTTCTTCACTAAGTTAATATATTGGTTTATGCTTTTGGCCCCCCTTAGGGTATTTAAGACCTAACCCTTACCAGTATATGCTATACCGTACTCACATTTCTTCGTCCCTTACCATAGGGCACAGGGCTGCAGTCACTGAGCAGCAGCTCTTAGACTTAAAGGCCAGCTGGGACACAGGCTTACGTGGTGTGATGCAAATACTTTCCCTCTATGCGTGCATCATGGCGCTTCTTTTGTACTTGCGCCCGGGTATGCTTGCTCCTAAGGGTTCTCTATATATGAACAGGTGCCTTCCTTCACCAAGACACTGCACTCAGGTGTACTCCAGAGCAGCTTAGGATTTCCAGGCGAGGAGCAACTTCGGAAAGCCCCCTCAACCTTTTTCATCGACCACTGTCAGTGCCTCTGGCTTCTCTACGATCTTGGGTGCCTATGAGGATTAGGCATGGGAGAGTTATCTTCTGTCTGCCACTGCTACTGCTGAACAAACTTCCCGCCCACCGGAAACCACCACCCTCAGTTTTCACTTCTAATTTTCTTCTCCCATCCTGCATAGATTTCACACCTTATGATGTCTATGTCTTTAACCAAATAATATCCAGTTGACAAATGCAGTTTGTACATTAATTTGCTGCCTGGGTTGCTTTACTAAGATCTACACTTATCTTTTAACATATATTATACTTTTCTGTCCATACCCTTTCAATAAAGTGTTAATAAAATCATACCATTTACCTGAGATAGAGGCTTAAATTACATTGCCCAACCAGAACAAAGACCATATATAGACACAAATAACAATGGCTGGGTTCAGTCTGCACTAAGGATCTACACACATGGAAAAATGTAGAACGATGGACTATTCTTCCCATTGTCATTTTGATATTAGAACAAGAATGTTCACCTGTTTCACTGCACTGACTAAATATAGGGAGTCAACAAACATGTCATGTCACCTCAGTGTTCTAAAGGCTGTTTTAATTAATTAGAAATGGTACAATTATCTTATCAACAATTTCACTGTGTAACACAATTTTTTTTTATTATTGTCCAGTATATGTCAGACTCCTTTTTGAAAGCTGTATTTAATATAAAAACAATAAAAAAAAAATGGTGCATGGGTAATCCTGGAAAAGTTTCTGAATTCTTTTTTTTTTAAATCAAACAAATAAAGCCCTTAATTATGAAGAACATACATAGCCCACATATGTCAGGATACCTGGTTTCCCACCAATTAAGAATGCAATTTTTTAACTGCAGCTAGGGGTTTTGGGTACAAACATGCAAATAGATTACACAGTGAATCATCTTTTAGTTATGTAATCTATTTTAAACATGTCTCCTTGTAAACACATGTGGTGCTCATGAGTGCAGGGGGAGGGCAAGAGGTGACAAAAGCAAAAGCACTCACTTAAATTAAAAAAAGTAATGTGTAGCCAATGTGTACAACAAGCAGCTCTCCTACTACACATATTTCCAGAAATATTGGGCCAGATTACAAGTGGAGAGCACATTAATTAAACAGCCATTACAAATGGCTGGTTAATGTGACAGCAAGCTTGTAGTTTAACTTTGTTCTAAGCGCATATAACCAGAGGTCAGACCTCAGGTTAAAAAAAATGCCCCAACTGCCCCCAAAATAAAGAGGATAGTGCATTTATATTTACAAAAAAAGATGAACATTTTTTTTTTTTAAACTGCCTTCACATTGCGGTCAATGGGGGACTGTGTTTTCACTATAAATATATAGAGTCTTGGCCAAAAATATTGGCACCCCTGCATTTCTGTCAGATAATGCACCACTTTGCCCAGAAAATTGTTTATTTCTTTTGTTTGTATTGGTATGACACAAAAAAGTGGACACATTCCATGCAAAACTCCAAAAATGGACTGGACAAAATTATTGGCACCTTCTTAAAATTGTAAGAAATAATTGCATTTCAAGTTTGTGATGCTCCTGTAATTTGTAATTAATCTCACCTGTATCAATTAACAGGTGCTGACAATATATAGAAATCACACAACCAGTTAAAATAGTGAAAAATTGACTCATCCTTTCTGTTGTGTGTCTCTGTGTACCACACTGAGCATGGAGAAGAGAAAGAGCAGCAAATAATTGTCTGAGGATTTGAGAACAAAAATTGTGGAAAAGCATGGACAATCTCAAGGTTACAAGTTTATCTCCAGAGATCTTAATGTTCCTGTGTACACTGTGCGCAACATTGTCAAGAAGTTTACAGCCCATGGCACTGTAGCTAATCTCCCTGGATGTAGACGAAAGAGAACAATTGATCAAAGATTGAAACAAAGGATTTCTTCGAATGTTGGATCAAGATCTGCTTCCAGACAAATTCAAGCTGACCTTCAGGCACAGGGTACAAATGTGTCTGCTCTCACTATTCGTTGCCATCTGAATGAAAAGTGACTGTCAGCAACTGCTTTTGTTTACCTTTTCGCATCATTTTTGGGCGTCGCTAATTGACCTTGGCTTTTCTTCTTCCTTTGGTACCTTGTAAGATTGGACTGATACCTGGTTTTGAATTTGGATTGAACTTTGACCTTGGCTTTTCTTCCTCCTTTGGTACCTTGCAAGATTGGACTGATTACCTGGCTTTGAATTTGGATTGAACTTTGACCTTGGCTTTTCTTCCTCCTTTGGTACCTTGCAAGATTAGACTGATACTTCGCTTTGAATTTTGGCCTGGGCTGTGACCTTGGTCTCTTCTATCCTTGCACCTCAGCTTCTGTTCCTGGTGTTCATATTCCTCCTGCAGCTCTGGGAAGCTCATATTCCAGGTACTACCTCAGTCTCTGGGTATTTCTGACTCTGACACTAATGTGTGGCATTATACTCGAGCCATAAAATGAACCCAGATGAGGTAGCGAGGGGTGTTTCCCATCAGGGACAAATGTTGGGAGCTCATGCTATTCAACTCCAAAACTTGGACTCCAAGCTTGAAGCCATTACTGCCATGTTGGCCTCTTTGGGAGTCCGAGTTCCTTCTACTACTGGGATGACTTCTAGTACCACTGCTACTTCCCCCTCTGAACCTAGTTCCTCTTCATCTAGCTTAGCAATCCCAAAGATTCCTCTTCCGGACAAGTTTGATAGTACTACTACTGAATGTAGAAGATTCCTCAATCAGTGCAGACTTCATTTTCGCAACGAACCTGTTACCTTCCAATCCTCTCAAGCAAAAATAACCTTCATCATTTCTCTACTTAAAGGTAAAGCCTTAGCTTGGGTCTCCCCTTTACTGGAAAAGGATGCAGAGCTTCTGAATAACGCAGACACCTTCATTGACGCCTTAATCTCTGTGTTGTTGTACCTGGCCGTGCCTCTGCGGCAGAGGCTTCTTTGCTGGATCTATCACAAAATAATAGACCTGTGGCACAAAATGCTATGGAATTCCGTACTTTGGCCTATGAAACCTGTTGGGATTGTGGTGCCCTTAGGGCAGGCTTTAGAAAGGGTCTGAACGACAGCATCAAGGATCAGCTTACTTATCAAGATCTACCCTCTTCCCTCGAGGATTTAATTTCTCTTTGTATCCAGTTGGATACTCGTTTTCAAGAATGCCAGATAGAGAAAGAGGAGATCAGTATCCTCTCAACCTATTACGCGTCTGGTACCTAAGCCTTCCACTTCCCCTGTTCCTTTGTCTCATCTAACTACTGAGGGAGAACCCACGGATGTGTCCTTTGTTAAACTGTCTGAGGCAGAAAGGCAAAGATAAAGACAACAAGGGCTTTGCTTCTACTGTGGCTCAAGTTCTCATCTGTTAAAGTCATGTCCCTTCTGTCAGGAAAAAGTAAGAGCTTAGTGGGTTCTAGAGGAGTACCATTAAGCAGAACTTCTAAGAAAGCTTGTCTACCCACAAAGATCCTGGTTCCAGTTACTCTAAAATTCGACAGACTAGCAATCTCTTCTCAGGCCTTTGTAGACTCCAGGGCTGCTGGAAATTTTCTGGACATTGCCAAGTAATGTGGGATTCCTCTTCTTTCTAAAACCCAGTACATCAAGATCACCACTATGGATGGTTCTACTCTTGGCTCCATTTTGAGACTCCAGCAATCTCCTTCTCTGTGGGTGAAAAATTGCAATTCGATATTATAGACTCTCCTACTCAGCCTGTAATCTTAGGTCTTCCGTGGTTACAAAGTCACAATCCTACACAATCCTTGGGTCAGTTGGTCTCCTGGGGAAGGAACTGCTTTTTTTCATGTCTCCAAAAAGTACATCCTCCAAGTCCATAGTCAATATTAACACATCTCCTACAGTACCGGAGGTGTATTCTGCATTTGCAGATGTATTTCAAGAAAAAGGGGGTGGTCATTCTTCCTCCCCATTGCCCATATGACCGCAAGATCAAACTGTACCCTGGAGCCCCTATTCCTAAGGGGCAAACTTATCCTCTTTTCAAACAGGAGTTCAAGGCTATGGAGGAATACATACAAGAAAACCTTGCTAAAGGATTTATCCATCCTTCCCCCTCTCCTGCTGGGGCAGGTTTCTTTTTTGTAAGCAAAAAATATGGAGGCTTACGTCCATGCATTGACAATAGGGCTTTAAAGCAAATCATGATCAAGAACCGATACCCTCTACCCTTGATACCTGAGTTATTTGATTGTCTTCAAGAACCCCGCCACTATTTTACAAAATTAGATCTACATAGGGGCATACAACTTAGTCCGCATACACAAGGGTGATGAGTAAAAGACCACCTTCAACACTACGAACAGGACATTACGAATACTTAGTGATGCCCTTTGGGATTTGTAATGTCGCAGCGGTCTTTCAAGCTCTTGTCAATTACATTTTTCAGGATCTTCTATACAGAAGAGTTATTGTATACCTAGACAACATTTTGATTTTCTCTAAGTCTCTTGCTGAACATCTACAACATGTACTACAAGTTCTTTGTCAATTATGAAATACTTTGTCACATGCTAAATTAGAGAAGTGTGAATTTGACAAGGTACAAATACAGTTTATTGGATATATAATCTCTAAAGATGGGTTTTTTTATGGACTTTAAATTACAGGTTGTATTGAATTGGCCACAACCTACCACTCTAAAAGGCATACAACGTTTTTTGGGATTCGTCAACTATTATCAGAAATTGATCCAGAACTTTTCAAGAATCAGTGCACCTATCTCTCAGCTGACTAAACATAACCAGAATTGCAAGGAATGGCCTGACTCAGTCATTACTGCCTTTAAAAAGCTAAAAACTGCCTTTTGTTCTGCACCTGTGTTAAACATCCTAATCCAGAGTTACAGTTCATTCTAGAGGTGGATGCATGTTACCTGGGAGCAGGTGCAGTACTTTCGCAAAGAATTCCATCCAGTGGCCTTCTTTTCTAAATGTTTTTTTTGCACCTGAGATGAATTATGATGTGGGAAATAAGGAACGTCTTGCTATGAAATTGACCCTTACAGAATGGAGACACTGGTTGGAGGGTACTGAAATACCGAAACTTATACTAAATGACCACAAAAACCTGACCTATTTGCAATCCGCCCAACGACTGAAGCCAGACAAGCTCGATGGGCTCTTTTTTTTCTTGCTTTAATTTTGTTCTCTCCTATATCCCAGGGACTAAGAACAAGAAAGTCAATGCCTTGTCCTGTCAATTTTGCCAAACTTCTGCTTTTATCCCGGAGACACTAGAACCGGTTCTACCTCCTACCTGTTTTGTCTCTCAAATAACCACTATCTTATTAAGGAAGTTAAACAATGCTCAGAACTTTTCAGTTAATTGTAACCATCCATCTAACACCCTTTATGTTCTCCCTGAGTTACGGTCTGCTCTCTTAGCTTGGGTGCATGATAGTAAGATATCCAGCCACCCTGGCGATGATCGGACTTACAAACTTCTCCGCCAACATGTCTGGTGGCCTTTTATTGCCAAGCATACCAGAGATTACATGAAAGCGTGTGTAAATTCTGCCGCTTATAAAACTCCTCGATTTCTGCCACCTGGCCTTTTGCAACCTCTACCTATACCCAAACAACCATGGACTTATCTCTTCATGGATTTTTTGGGTGATCTTCCTTCTTCCAGCGGCCATACCGTAATCTGGGTGGTAGTAGACCGCTTTTCCAAACAAGAACATTTTCTCCCATTGCCAAAATAACCTTCTGCTCAAGAACTTGCTTTACTCTTCCTTCATTCAACATGTTATACGTCTTTATGGTATTCCAGAAGAAATCATTTCTGATGAAGGACCACAATTCATCTCTGCCTTTTGGAGAGGACTCTGCAAACTTCTGGGTATCACTATCTGTCTATCCTCAGGCTACCATCCTCAAACCAACGGTCAGACCGAGAGAACTAATCAAGACCTGGAGGCTTACTTTTGTGCCTTTGTAAACCTACAACAATTAGATTAGTCTGATCTTTAGCCTCCAGCCAAACTTGCTCGAAACATCCACTGGCATTCTTCATTACGCTGATCTACTTTCATGGCTGCCATGGGTTATCAGCCAAGAATATTCCCTCTCAGTTCCTCTCATGTAGGAGTTCCAGCTGCAGATCGCCGGGTCCAAGAGTTACTAAGGCATTGTGTTCTGTGTTACAAACTTCCTCCCATAGAAACAAACTTTTTGCAGACTGCCATTGTGCCAGAAACCTACACTTTTCTGTCAGGGATCGAGTTTGGTTAGCCACCCGGGAAAACATCCAACTCTGTCAGCACTCTCATAAGCTAGGACCTCGATACATAGATCCTTATCGTATACTCAAATGGATTAATCCAGTCTCTTATAAACTGGCCTTGCCTCGAACCATACATATTTTCATGTTTTTCATGTATCATTTCTTAAACCTCTCTGCAATAATAGGTTCTCTCGTCTGTAACTCCCTTCTCCTCTTCCTCCAGTGCTGATACAAGGCGAACCGGAGTTTAAGATTTCAAGGATCTTGGACTCTAGATACAAAGACCGCCAATTGCAGTACCTGGTACACTGGAGGGGATATGCTGTGGCTGACATATCCTGGGTGCTCGCTAGACATGTCCATGTTTGGCGCAGGTTTTTGGCTGTAAATATCAGAGCCTCCATATCCTCCTTGCTCGAGTATAGTATCCAGTTATCTATTGTATGAGCTTATCTGTGACCTTGATACTTGGCTTCGAATTTTGACCATGGCTTTTCTTCCTCCTTTGGTACCTTGCAACAATGGATTGATACCTGGCTTTGAATTTGGATTTAACTGCGACCTTGGCTTTTCTTCCTCCTTTGGTACCTTGCAACATTGGACTGATACCTGGCTTTGAATTTGGATTAAACTTTGATCTTGGCTTTTCTTCAACCTTTGGTACCTTGCAAGATTGGACTGATACCTGGCTTTGAATTTGGATTGAACTTTGACCTTGGCTTTTCTTCCTCCCTTGGTACCTTGCAAGATTGGACTGATACCTGGCTTTGAATTTTAGACTGGGCTGTGACCTTGGTCTCTTCTATCCGTGCACCTCAGCTTCCTGGTGTACATCTTCCTCCTGCAGCTCTGGGAAGCTCCTATTCCAAGTACTGTTTTGTTTTCTTCTGTACTACTTGCTATGCAGCATCACTTGGCAAATTTAAGATTGCACAAGAGCTATCATGTTCAATCATGCCCCCTGCTATCAGATAACCAATCAAGAGAGAGCTTGCCAATCTCCCTGAACTCTGATGTGGCAGAGAGGATAAGCAGCAGGAACTGCTTCTAAAATTTGTGGTCGCCTGTTCCCATTGCCAAGTCTAAGAATCTGCAAATGCAGCTTGATAAAAAAAATCCCTTTAGTTTAATCTATTTGTATGTTCTGTATAGCAGCTTTAAGGGATATGAAACCCAATTTTTTTCTTTTATTATTCGGATAGAGCATGCAGTTTTAAGCATCTTTGTAATACACTCCTATTATCAGTTTTTTCTTTGTATTCTTGGAATCTTTATTTGAAAAGCAGGAATGTAAGCCAGACCATTTGTGGTTCAACACTTGGGTAGCCACCAATGAGCTACCCGGGGTGCTAAACCAAAAATGGGCCAGCACCTAAGCTTACATTCCTTCTTTTTCAAATAAAGATACCAAGGGAACAAAGAAAAATTGATAATAGGAGTAAATTAGAATGTTGCGTAAAATCGCATGTTCTATCTGAATCATTAAAGAAAAAAATATTGGGTTTCATATCCCTTTAAGAACTGCAGAAACATATCTCAACTAAGTCCATTTTACCATTTATTTATGCTATGGCTGCCTGTGGGCATTAATATTGCTTTAAGCTATTTTAATGATTCTCCATTCTAATGTAGATGATAGATTTCATGGTAATATATTTATACACGTTTAAGAAAAATGTGCATTTTGCATTGGTTTACATTCTATTTATCTACTGCTCTCTGAAAAGCAAGCTAATAATATTTAATTGTAGCAATGAACTTCAATTATTTCCAATAAAGGTTTTGGAGAAAAAAAACTGCAATATATTGTTTCATAATGGTAGATTATTCATCAGCTAATTGTGCACCTAGCATTTTGATCCAAAACATTTACAAGTACAAATAAGCTAAATTCAATTACTCTTTTTATCTACAATGCCAAACTACTTGCCTGTCTCCCGGTATGATGTCCTGCACAAAGATGGCATGAACACAATACGGTACTTACATGAGAAGTGACATAATTTACTTGAAAACAAGGAAATTGGCATTAAGGATTGGCAGAAAATTAAACCTAACTACTATAAAATCATCATTATGTTTAGGCCGACATATTTATTTTCACTTCAACAAACTAAAACTGTAGTATATTACATTAGAACCTAAATTTAAGGGACATGACACCCAAAAATGTTATTTTATGATTCAGATAGAACATTCATTTTAAACAACTTTCCAATTTATTGGGTTTTCGAGACCGATTATGCGCAAGTTAAATTCCGCCTAAAAGTAAATGCGTCCGCATGAGCGCGATCACGATTTACGGCAGAATGACTACTGCAACCTCAGAGCTCTGGTTAACTTACACTCTAATAAAAGGTTGCACAAAACACATCAAAAATACATTACAAAGTACAGTTACACTTAAAGGGACATACTACTCATATGCTAAATCACTTGAAACTAATGCAGTATAACTGTAAAAAGCTGACAGGAAAATATCACCTGTGCATCTCTATGTTAAAAAGGAAGATATTTTACCTCACAATCTCCTCAGCTCAACAGAGTAAGTTCTCTGTAAAAAGTTATACTCAGTTACTGCTTAGCTGCAGGTAAAAAAAAAAAAAAATGAAGTGAACAGCAGCCAATCAGCATCAACAGTGCTGAGGTCATGAACTCTTTTACTGTGATCTCATGAGATATCACTTAACTCTCATGAGATTTCATTGTAAATTTCCTTACACTGAATAAGGAAATAACATGAGAGTGCACGAGGCTCAATCCTTCAGCTGTCCCGGGACAGACATACTAATTCGCTTCTTAGAAGTCCTTTACAATGGGATGTGGCTACTGAGAAACGTTTGGGGTAAAATATCTTTCTTTTTTACATAGAGATGCTCAGATGATATTTTCTAGTCAGCTTTTTACAGCTATGCTGCATCACTTTCAAGTGTTTAAACATTTGGGTATTATGTCCCTTTAATGTAACACTATCTAATAAAATAATTTAAAAAAAATATTGCATAAAAAGTTAAAAGGACTCTGGTGTTAAAAGAGAAAAAAAGGCAGGCATTGAAATACATTAATTTACATGTCTAAATATGTATATGTACAGTATGTGTAAATATATACTTTATATGTATATATATATATATATATATATATATGTGTGTGTGTGTGTGTGTGTGTGTGTGTGTGTGTGTGTGTGTGTGTGTATTTATGTGTGTGCATATGTATTTTTTATATGTGTGTATATATGTATTTACAGACATATAAACACATACATACATATGTATACACATAAGACATATGTATAAGTGCATTGGAGCCCTTTGCAGTCAAGTAGATAAAAACATGAAAATTCATATTTATGAATAACTGTCTTATCCTCACGGCCTTTTGAAGTCTTGCACAGTCTTGTGCGCAGTCACTGACTGATCCTTCTTTACGGCCATGTAATATCGGATGTATTTTTAAATAGATATTCTTTTATATATATATATATATATATATATATATATATGTATATATATCTATACATAATATCTAATATTGTGTGTGTGTATATATATATATAGGTATAAATATATATTTGTGCAAAAATCCATCAGATACATATTTAAATATCTCTTTAAGAACAAATAGCACATATTCTGCTATGTGCAGTACATTGGATTATGAAATATGCAATATTATCTTATGTCACGCTTTTAAATAACCACGATTGTGTGCGACTTGCGGGTTTTTTAAACATTTTCGTCTCCATTGAAGTCTATGGGGAATGCAGTTTTGCATTTGTGACTTTTCAAAGTCTATTTGTTACCACAACTTTGCGAACATGAGAGCGCAAACTTTTTATTTTTAACTAAGAGCGTGAATCTTTGAGCGCAAAATAAATATTTCTAATGGTTTTAACGTGAGTGCAAACTACCACTTCACTCCTAATCTAGCCCTGAATGCACAACCCTCTATCTCCCTATACACACAAAGACCAATACTTTGCACTGGGATTTCCATTATGGGTGGTGGTCTCAGAAAGCAAAGCAAGCAATTTCAATTGCAAGAATAAACCAGAAAGGAACAATTTCAAATACAGTACATTAAATATTATGCAGCTGGGGGCGGAGCCTGGAGGAGCATGGTGATGGCTGCTTAATCACTAAGCTCTGAGTGTACTGAGCCAACTAAGAGTACTAAACAGCTATCATGCAACCCAAAAGTGGCTGACAGATAAAGGAATACCTCCCTGAGACTTAGGAGCAACAGTGAGCTGCTATCCTGCAGAAGCGAGAGTCATCTCACGGAGCAACGCTTCTCTATCTAACCCGCATAGAATCATGGCCGCAGCCCGTGAAAACAGCAGCGAGCGGCAACGATACAATCTACCAAAGTGATCGCAGAAGAAGGGATTTCTAGTAGTAACCTACCGCACACGGCTCCGGTTCGGGTAAGAAAGTTCAAGCAACCCGATGCACACTTAAAAGCAACAGCGGAGGAGGAAGGAGGAACTATGCAATAATAAGGGCCGCCATCTTAACAGAGATCAGACGCAGCTACAGGCCCTGATATCACCGCATCTCACAGACAGACCCTTTCTTGAGCCGGCTACAGAGCGGGAACAGAAATCAGGCAAGTGATATAAATCTGAGCTCTATGAGGGGATAAAACCATCGCAACATTGAAAAGGCAGGCAGGTGGAGGCTCATTTTACAGGCGATCTATGCTAAAAACACAGCAGGGACACAAAAACTCACATCAGATCAGGGTCTTGAGGAGTTTATTAACTACAAAGGGTCTAATAGAGTAAGGGGAACATCACCTACAATAGACAAGACCAGGCTGCAGAAACATATTAACCCCTTCCTTATCTTTATAGCTAATCACTATAACCCCAGCATATCCACATAGGAGCAGGGGAGGGGAATAAAAAACAGACTGTTTAACTTTGTCACGGGTCAACAAACTCTGACAGAATTAATACAGACATGTCTGCCAGGAAGCAAAATAAGGCAGGTCTGGGAGCAAAATTATCTACACAGCACCCTTTCTTTAAATCCTCCAAAGGGGACAAGAATCAGAACACAGAAACAACGCAGCTGGAGGAAGAAATATATTCTGACACTGAATCTATAGATATAAATATGGATCAAACCCCAGCAACTAAAGCTGACCTCAAAAATCTTATGTCTAAGCAAGATATCAATACTATCTTTAACAAAATGTGGGAGAAAATGGACACATTACAAGCCACGGTCACCAATAGCCTGTAACAATTCAAACAATCTTCCTTAGAAAACATATAAAATATGTCAGCATTCCTCTATCAGAGATAAATGTGTTATCCCAAATGTCTCATAAAAACAATGACTGCTGTAATTATGAATTTAACTTAGGATGTTTAATTTAGCTTATAGTTAACACAGCATATGTGACTTAGATATGCTGTAGTTAACGATTAGCCGGTACAAGTTATCAAGTAAAGCAGGTAGAATAACTTTCACAGTACTTAGCAAATAGACGTCATATAAATGCAATCAAATAATGTGTTTGAATTTCTAAGTTACAATGGTGATAGGTTCGCTTACCAAGCGTGGTCAAAGGATATGCTAACGGCTTGAGAGAGACCAGAGAGTGAGGTGTTTGCTTTGCAGAGCTGAACAAGCAGCGGGAAGTAACCGGAGCCAGATTCTGTAGCGTGGCGTGTGCGGAGGTGATCGGAGCGGCCGTCGGTGACGTCACCCGCCTGTCAGTTGTTGCTCCGGAGCAGAGGTAAGGAGTCAGAGAGAGAGATGTCCAAATCGAAGTCCGGAGGTAAATATTTCAGCAGGAAATACTGCCAAATAAATAAGAAGAGAGTTCCTCAGGAGTCAACTTGATTATAGAAGTAGTTCTAATCCTAGAAGGAGTAGAAAGGCTAGTAACCAGGTGAGATCCTTAATACCAAGCAAAGGTATTAGGAAAAGGCGTTCCTTATAAAGGATAAGTGAATTGAAAAGGAGGCCAAAAAGATTAACCCTATACAGAGAGGAAGGTTGTTACAGAGGGCCCCCCAAAAATGAACCACTCCGAGGTTCAAGGACGAGGCCGATCCGGATTCCGACGATGAAATAGCGACACCAACCTTGGGGCAGATAAATTTACTGACGGCTCCCAAGAGTCTTCATCGGATGAGTAACCCTTCCAATGGATGAGGTATTGTAACCTACCAGAGACTTTCCTAGAGTCAAGTATTTTCTCGACTTCAAACTCACAGTCAGGAACAATGGGTACCTGAGGAATAGATCTCAAGGATGTGTTCCTGAGTTCTTTATACGGTTTGAGCAAGTTGACATGAAAAGTGGGATGTATCCTGTATTGTACAGGGAGATCCAATGTCACTGCATTAGAATTTACAATTTTTTTAATTGGAAATGGACCAATGTAGAATCTATTCAGTTTCTTAGTTGGTGTACAGAGACGAAGATTTTTAGTCGATAACCATACTAAGTCTCCAATCATATAATTAGGCGAAGGACCCCTTCTGAGGTCGTAATACACTTTCTGTCTGTCCTGAGCAATCTTAATGTTTTCAGCTAAGATAGAGAAGGTTTCAGAAATGCTGTTAGTGGTGTCGTTAACAACAGGGCAATGACTGTCATGTTGTGGATTAACGTGAAAGATTGGGTGAAAACCATAATTCGCAAAGAAAGGTGTGCTCTTGATTGCGGTATGATATGCGTTGTTATGAGCGAATTCAGCCAGCGGTAGCAGTGATGACCAATTTTCTTGGTTCTGGGTCACAAAGCACCTGAGATATTCCTCCAACCACTGGTTCGTCCTTTCCGTCTGGCCATTCGTCTGGGGGTGGTAGGCAGTACTTAAACGTTGTTCGATATTCAATGCTGTACAGAGTTCTTTCCACATACGAGAAGTAAACTGAGTACCTCTATCCGTAGTAATGGATAGAGGTAACCCATGCAATTTTATGACGTGTTCTATTAATAAAGTTGCAGTTTCCAATGATGTTGGAAGTTTGTGATAGGGTATAAAATGTGCAAGTTTCGTGAATAAATCAACAACCACCAGAATTGTGTTATAGTTACTTGATTTAGGTAGTTCTACAATAAAGTCTGCAGCTATGTGAGTCCACGGTTTGTCAGGTATAGGCAGCGAAAGTAGATAACCCACTGGCTTGTGTTTTTCAATTTTACAGGTAGTACAAATCTCACAAGACTGTACATAAGTTTGAATGTCAGAACCCATGTGTGGCCACCAGTAGGATCTCTTTGTTAGTTCTAGAGTCCTTCCTACACCTGGGTGACCTGCTAGGTAAGACTCATGCATAGATTTGAGAATATTCTTCCTCAATGACGGAGGTACATACAGCTTATCATTTTTATAATATAAACCATCAACGTGTTTTTGTAACAAGTGTTTGGGTAAAGTAATATCTTTTTGCTGTTCATCCAGAAGAAACGAGTCCTCATTGAAAACTATCCCAAGAGTCTCCTGAAAGCAGTGTTCTGATAATATTGTCCCATAAGGAGTTTGTTTTTTAGGTTTTTCAGGTAGTCTCGAAAGGATGTCAGCTTTCTTGTTTTTGGAGGCGGGTCTATAGGTTATGGTAAATGAAAATCTTGAAAAGAAAAGACTCCACCTCACTTGTCTGGATGTTAATGTTCGGTGAGTCTTAAGATATTGGAGGTTCCTATGGTCTGTATATATTTGAATAGGTATGTCAGTACCCTCTAGGAGGTGCCTCCAATGTTCCAAAGCTGATTTCATAGCGAGCAGTTCCTTCTCCCCTATGTGGTAGTTGAGTTCTGAGGAAGTTAGTACTCTTGAGTAAAACGCAATTGGGTGAATGGGTTCTTGAGGTGAAGGTCTCTGAGAGAGTATGGCACCAATGGCATAATGTGATGCATCAACTTCTAGAATATACTGAAGATTGGTTTTGGGGAAAGACAATATTGGTGCAGTTGTAAAACAAGTCTTTAGGTATTGGAATACTTCATTTGTTGATTGTGTCCATAAGAATGGAGTATTGTTTTTTGTTAAATCAGTTAAAGGTTTTGTTATACCTGCAAAATTTTTTATGAATTTCCGGTAAAAGTTGGAAAAACCAAGAAATTTCTGAATGTCTTTTTTTGTTTTTGGAATTGGCCAATTTTGTATGGTAGAAACCTTGTCATTTTGCATTGAAATTCCTTGTGGTGTGATATGATAACCCAAAAATGTGATATCCTGAGAGTGAAATATACATTTCTCTAATTTCACATACAGTTGATGTGCTTGTAACCTAGAGAGTACAGTTCTGACTTGTCTAACATGTTCTTCAAAGTTGGATGAATAAATCAGGATATCATCCAGATAAATGACCATGGAGATGTCAAGTAAATCCCTGAAAATGTCATTTATGTATCTTTGAAACGTGGCAGGGGCATTACAAAGCCCAAAGGGCATAACGGTGTATTCGTATAACCCATATCGGGTTCTGAAGGCAGTGAGCCACTCATCACCTGGTCTAATTCTTATGAGGTTATACGCCCCCCTTAGGTCAAGTTTTGTAAATACAGTTGCACCTCGCAACCTCTCAATCAATTCAGGTATTAAGGGTAGAGGGTAGCGATTTTTTATAGTTCTCTTATTTAATTCCCTGTAGTCCACAATTGGACGTAGAGAATGGTCTTTATTTCTAACGAAAAAGATACCTGCTCCTGCCGGAGAGGTTGAAGGTCTTATGAACCCTTTTCGGAGATTGTCATTTATGTATGTTTTTAAATGTGACAATTCAGATTCTGATAATGGGAATATGTGCCCATATGGTATGTCAGATCCAGGAATTAAGTCAATTGGGCAATCATATGGCCGATGGGGTGGAAGTGATTCAGCCTCTTTTTTACAAAATACTAATTCAAAATCTGTATACTCTTTCGGGATTTTAGTTTCAGTGATCGTTAATAAGGGTATATGTGGTAAACAGGTGGTCTTACAGTAGCTGGAAGTAAATTGTATGTTATTAGATTCCCAATCTATTGTTGGTTGATGTAATTTTAACCATTGTAACCCCAGTACAAGTGGGAATATGGGTGATGACAACACATCGAATGTAATATATTCATGATGGTTGTTATGTGATATAACCTTAATGGGTACTGTTTGGTGTGTAATAGGCCCAGATTCTAGTTGGTTACCGTCAATGAGACGCACTAATACAGGCTTTTGCTTTTTAACAAGTGGAATTTTATTCAACAATACAAGTGCAGAATCTATATAGCAAGAATATGCCCCAGAATCGATTACAGCTTCAGAACACAGGCGGTGGTGGTCCCACTGTAAAGAGACGGGAATAAGACAGTTTGTTACCCGAGTGTTAGTTAATTTCAGGGTTAACTCATTGTCTGTTTTCTTACCCTTTTTAACTCTTTTAAGTACTGGGCAATTTGAGACATCATGATCCTTTGATGCACAATATAGGCATAAATGATTGAGTCTACGTCTGATCTTTTCATCTGAAGTTAAAGGTCCTTTAATGGTACCTATATCCATAGGTTCTTCTGTACCCTTTGTATTCTGCAGTGTTGTTCTTGAGTCATGATATCTGTTATTGGTGTCATGGGAAAACTTCTCCTGTTTCCTCTCTCTAAGTCTGTGATCTATCTTTATACTTAACTGCATTAAAGCTTCTAAATCATCTGGTAATTCTAATCTGGCAAATTCATCTTTAATAGGTTCTGATAAACCTAATCTAAATTGGCTCTTTAAGGAAACCTGATTCCATCCAGAATCTATTTGCCAGATTTTAAACTCTGAAATATAATCCTCCACAGCCCTTTTATTCTGTTTTAAACCTCTGAGTTTATGTTCAGCTGTACTCTGTCTGTGTGGATCTTCATAGAGAGAGGATAATGAACTAAGAAAATTATCAAAAGAATTAATTATTGGATTATTTTGTTCATAGAGTGAATCTGCCCAGACACGGGGTTCACCTCTTAGATAAGATATCATTGTTAAAACCTTAATTTTATCATTAGAAAAAGTTTTAGGTTTTAAAGTGAAAAATAATGTGCAAGCATTGATAAATTGTCTGAATTGTTTCCTGTCTCCACTAAACTTGTCTGGTGGACTCACAGGTGGTTCTGGGGAGGAATCAGTGTGTTGGAGTGCTGGGGTTAGGCCTTCTTTGATGATATTTTTTAAAGTCTGATTTTCTATCTGTAAATCTCTAAGACCCTGATTTAATTGATCAACCTTTTGGCCTAAGGTTACCACATAGTTTGAAAGTTCCACAGGATCCATCACACTTAATCTTGTTATTTTTGTGGCTTGGTATTCTGTAACAATTCAAACAATCTTCCTTAGAAAACATATAAAATATGTCAGCATTCCTCTATCAGAGATAAATGTGTTATCCCAAATGTCTCATAAAAACAATGACTGCTGTAATTATGAATTTAACTTAGGATGTTTAATTTAGCTTATAGTTAACACAGCATATGTGACTTAGATATGCTGTAGTTAACGATTAGCCGGTACAAGTTATCAAGTAAAGCAGGTAGAATAACTTTCACAGTACTTAGCAAATAGACGTCATATAAATGCAATCAAATAATGTGTTTGAATTTCTAAGTTACAATGGTGATAGGTTCGCTTACCAAGCGTGGTCAAAGGATATGCTAACGGCTTGAGAGAGACCAGAGAGTGAGGTGTTTGCTTTGCAGAGCTGAACAAGCAGCGGGAAGTAACCGGAGCCAGATTCTGTAGCGTGGCGTGTGCGGAGGTGATCGGAGCGGCCGTCGGTGACGTCACCCGCCTGTCAGTTGTTGCTCCGGAGCAGAGGTAAGGAGTCAGAGAGAGAGATGTCCAAATCGAAGTCCGGAGGTAAATATTTCAGCAGGAAATACTGCCAAATAAATAAGAAGAGAGTTCCTCAGGAGTCAACTTGATTATAGAAGTAGTTCTAATCCTAGAAGGAGTAGAAAGGCTAGTAACCAGGTGAGATCCTTAATACCAAGCAAAGGTATTAGGAAAAGGCGTTCCTTATAAAGGATAAGTGAATTGAAAAGGAGGCCAAAAAGATTAACCCTATACAGAGAGGAAGGTTGTTACATAGCCTAAAAGAGATCAAACAAGATATGCTGGTCCTAGGTACCAGAATTGATTCTCTAGAAGAAAGAGAAGAAACCACATCTGAAGATATAACTGTTCTCTCCCAACATATGTCCACACAACAACAAGAGTTAATGGAAATACAAGACAAAATGGAGGATTTAGAAAACCGAAGCCGCAGGTGTAATATAAGATTAAAAGGGGTCCCTGAAACAGTAACAACACCAGAGCTGCTGGAATTTCTCCTGCAGTTGTTCCAGGCCATCACGGATAACAAAGATGAAGGTAAATTTGAAATGGACAGAGCACATAGAGCCCTCAGGGCAAAACCCAAAAAAGGTGACCCACCTAGAGACATTATAATAAAGATGTTGCGATTTCGTGACAAAGAAGAAGTGTTAACAGCGGCAAGACACAACCCCACTTTCAAATTTAAAGGTTCGGTTATTCAATTTTTTCAGGACTTATGTCTGAGGACTCTCCAAAGACGCAGTACCATGCGGCCCCTTACACAACTCCTACGCAAGACCCAAATACCTTACAGATGGGGATTCCCATTCTCACTTAATATCTTATTCGAAGGAAAAACGATTTCACTCAAAGACCCTGCAGAAATACCTACTATATGCAAGACTCTGAAGCTTGAATGCCCTGATATACAGCTTTCACCACTGGAACAGGAAGCAAATCACCCAACCTCTCGCCAGTCACCTTCCGCCAAGGACAGATGGACCAAAGTTGGGAAAAAGAAACAGAAAACTTGAAGGAATCTGGTCCCTGATCGCCCGATACGATCACAAACCCTTCTCTTTTTTTTTCTTCTCTCCTGTTAGAACAGACTAAACAGGATGGCTCACAGTTAGAGGAACTCCGGAGGGATAGATCCTTACCACCTCAGACGTTTTGCAGATAAGTATATCATTTTTTATAAGATCAATATGTCCTGCCTACGAGACTTTTACCATCTAAAACTAAGCAGACAGGCAGAAGCTTCTAAAGACCCCACCACAGGGGCCGAACCGGGACTGTCCAAGGACGGTTAAACACCCACAAGTTATTGACTAGTTTAAAGTCAGCTGAGAACAATTTATTTACTCTTATTAAAGTTATAAATTATCTTTCATGTTGTACACAGTTTGGTAATGCACATCTACCCCAATGTGCAATTCTAGAATGTTCACAGATGTAATGTATGTTTTACACATATATGTTATTATGTTCTGTTATCTTTATTGTTTCAATTCTTTTTTTTTAGTTGCTGTTATAGATCCGGTATGGGAACACTCATACTGCACGACTGCTATGTCTATATGGTCACAACCTTACTGCATTTGCTTAACCTCCTACAAGGTACTCAGAACACAGGGAAGGAGATCCGAGGTGAGGGGTAATACGTTTCAGAATACAATACATTCTATAGTATATAGATTAACAAAACACAACACCCTAGACCTTACTTACGCACCACTTACAGAGAACTCTCCAAACCACTGCAAACACCCACCCACTGAGATAGATGGACTCCTGGTCTATTAACCTAATTTCTCACAATGTCAGGGGATTGAATTCAGACATTAAACGTAGAACGGCACTCATGCAATATAGGTCTCTCAAAGCAAATGTGATCTTTCTCCAGGAAACACATTTTGTACATTCCCAAATACCCAAATACTGGACTAGAGATTTCTGCCACCACTATCATGCTACCTCTGATTCCAAAAAACGTGGGGTATCCATATTAATACACTCCTCCCTACCCTTTATACATCAGGAGACAGTTGCAGACAGGGAGGGCAGATTCCTCATTGTAAAAGGCCAGATTCAGAATTCTGATATACTGTTTTGCAATATCTATGCACCAAATGACAAACAAGATACCTTTTTCAGACAAATCTCACATCTCTTGACAGGGTGGTCTCAAACTCGGACAATCTTAGCGGGAGACTTTAACGTAGACCTCACATTGCAATCCAAAAACTACAACCCCCCGCGCTCTACCAAACAACATAAACATTGTAAAATGATCAAGGTTATACAAGACTATCTCACTACAAACTCACTAATAGACTCCTGGAACGCACTATACGGACGCACAAACGACTCCACCTTTTTCTCAACGGCTCACAAAACATACAGTAAACTAGACTATATATTTGTCAGTCAATTCCTAAGGCCTATCTTAATAACCTCAAACATCCATTCCTGCGTATGGTCAGATCACTCCATAGTACAACTCACCCTAGGCGACATACAAGTCCCAGGGAGGACAAAATCTTGGACATATGACCCCATATGTTTAAGGGACCCTATGGTCCGTACAACGATAGAACGTAACATGCTAGAATACTGGGACATTAACACAGAGACAACGACCAACCCTATCATGACTTGGGCTGCTCACAAGACTTACCTAAGGGGACTATTGATAAAAGAAAAATCTATCCTTCTTAAAAAGCGGAACACACAGAAGGTGACTCTGCAGAAAGAAATAGACAACCTAGAGAGACAACACAAAATGACACAATCTAGAGTTACACTAACACAGCTTCAGGGAAAGAGGACAGAATTAGCAACTATTTTAAATGACCAGGCAGTCAAAGCAGCTTTCCGGCTTAAGACTAACTACTACATATATGCAAACAAGCCAGACAGATACTTAGCAAATAGAATCCGCGAACGGGCGAGAATAGCTTCCATAACACAAATCCGGAAACAAGATGGCACCACAACCTCCCATCCACAGGAAATTGTGGACTGCTTTGCCCAATATTATAGCGTCTTATATGAGGGAACTCATGTCACCCATTCCCCCACAAAGGAATCTATACTAACAAAATTACTAGACGATGCCCATTTACCTTCTATTCCAGAATCAGACAGAGATAGTTTGAATCAAGCGATAACTGCCAACGAAGTGCTAGGGGCGATTAAAGACTTAAAACCGGGTAAGGCCCCGGGTCCTGATGGGCTGCCTGGTGAATACTACAAACTATTTAAAAATTCCCTGACGCCACACTTAGTCAAATTTTCTAATTATATTATGCAGGGGTATGAGATCCCACACGACTTACTCTGAGCCAGGATAGTTGTGATACCCAAACCGGGTAAAGACCCACAGAATTGTCCTAACTACAGACCTATCTCCCTGATAAACCAAGATCTAAAGATCTTTACCAAAATTTTAGCCAATAGATTAAAACACATATTACCGAATATAATACACCCGGACCAGGTGGGATTTATAGCGGGCAGAGAAGCACCTGATAACGTCAGACGAATTATAGCGACATTGACCCAACTTGACCGGACGAAAACGCCTTCTCTGGTCCTCTCACTGGACGCAGAGAAGGCGTTTGACAGAATTGATTGGACATACATGTTCTCGGTCTTGGACAGAATGGGATTTTCAGGCCCATTTGTGGATGCCTTACACAGTATATACTCTAAACCCACAGCCACAGTCAGGGCCATGGGACATCATTCCAAAACCATAAATATTAAAAACGGGACGAGACAGGGTTGCCCGCTCTCCCCATTGCTGTTCGTCCTGTGCATGGAACCGTTAGCGGCCAATATCCGACACTCAGAAGAGGTTACTGGACTTAAAATTAAACACACAGACTATAAGATTTCTTTATTTGCGGACGATGTCCTCTTGACTCTAACCAGACCCCTGACATCCCTCACAGGATTATATGATATCTTACAACGGTTCTCTCAGGTTTCAGGCTATAAGATTAACATGGACAAAAGTGAAGCATTAGCCATAGCCTTACCACCTCACACAAAAAAACTAATTGAGTTAAACTTCTCATTTTCCTGGGTTAAGACACATATTAAATATTTAGGTACAAAGATACTGATTCAATACTCGGACTTATACAAGGCTAATTATCTCCCCCTATATAAAGAATTACGGTCGGACATTGCTAAATGGAAATTGTTAAATTTCTCCTGGTACGGTAGAATATCTGCCATAAAAATGAATCTACTACCAAGGATCCTATATCTGTTTAGAACCTTACCCATCCCAATTCCAAAAAATGACCTCAAAACCTTACAATCAGATATCAACCTCTTTATTAATGGCAAGAAACAAGCAAGAATCCCTCATATAATACTAACTAAGCACAGGCAGCTAGGGGGCGTTGGGGTCCCCAACCTGCTTAATTACTATGAAGCAGCTAGATTAGCACAAGATGCTCTATTGGGCTCCTCAATAGGAAATTTGGTGTGGAGGGAGATGGAGGTGGAGATAGGAGACCTCGAGACATCTGGGGATCTGATCTGGGATAGAACACTATCTCCACAACAAATCAAAAAATATTCCCCAGTGACGATATTATCACTTGACCACTGGAGAGCAATGGCGCTTGGGAAGGGAAGGATGCCCAAATTTTCCTCCAAAATGCCAATCAAATACCTAATCCCAAGGGAATACCGTAAACAATTAGATAAATGGGAAAATAAGGGTCTTTACAGAGTGGGAGACCTCCTTACGAATAATAAACCACTAACCTTCACTCAGATACAAGACAAACTAGCACCTCTCTCACCCAAATGGTATTTATACCTACAAATACTCTCGGCCCTAAACAAATTTATACCACACATACGAAAACAACCCAGCACCATACTAGAAAGACTATGCAGCACCCAACTGAGACCTAGGCAATCAATCTCTCAATTATACTTAGCAATACAGACTCCAGGGGACTGCACCAAAACACCTACTATGATCAGATGGGAAGCGGACACTAACTCCACACTAGAGATGCCAGAATGGCAAGACCTTTTTTATTCCTCGTGCAAGGGATTAATTAGTGCGGATTTACGAGAAAACAGCTTAAAGACCATCTTTCGGTGGTACCTGACGCCAGTTAAAACATCACACTATACAGAGGGCAGAAACAAAAACTGCTATAGGGGATGTAATTCGGTAGGCACCTATATACACATGTGGTGGGAATGCCCTAAGGTAGCTTACATATGGAACAAGCTCTCAGCTCACCTCAGCTTTCTCTTAGAAGAGCAAATTGAGTTATCTATCTCCCAGGGACTACTGAATGCCCCTATACCAAATTTTAACAAACACATCAACATTCTTATTAAAATACTCTGCACGATAACAAGGGTGAGTATTGCCAAATATTGGAAAGAGGGAGTACCGACATGGAACGAAATTCTAGAGAGATTTAAAATGACATACTCCTTACACGAAGCGGCAGCGACGATGCTGGGCACGACTGACACATTTCACAAGATCTGGTTCTACTGGATACTACACCCAACCTAAAGAACCCCACCCAACACCATATATACAAATAGGGAACAAGATCTCAAAGAAAGATAGGAACAGAGTTAGGCAAAATGCAGAAGATAGAGAAGACACGAAGCTATAGGATCAGATGAGGCATTAAAAGCCCCTGCAACCACAGAAAACTAGGAAAACATAGGGGGACCTGTTTCTAAAAAACTGCAGTAATGTACGATTGATAGACCATAAATGACCAAACGTTTTATTGATCTGTTCATTTTGGGTTTTTTTTGTTTGTTTTTTTTAGTGTTAATTCTTTTAGTCTTTTCTCTTTTTTCACTTTTTTGTAATAAGAACACAAGTTATGTATTGGTAGTTTTTGACGAGAAACATACCAGGTATGATGCACTAGCATCGAGAATTCATAATATATGA